>NC_060139.1:935018299-935320303 GCF_021461385.2 Schistocerca piceifrons | reverse complement strand
GTGAAGGTCTTGCTACTGTAGACACCAACTTACAGAGGAAGAAAGTAATCCTCCCCCCCCCCCCCCCCCCCCCCCCCCCACCCCCCCCCCCCCCCCCCCCCCCCCCCCCCTTCATATCTGCAACTGAGGCTATGCATCTTTAGCTTTTTGTTTTGATTGTGGACAGCGTGTTCTTTGGTATGCTTAGGTTTACATTATTAAATGACATTTTATATGCAGCTATTGCGGTAACAATTCAGGATGACTCCTCTTGGACATTGTCATTAATTTTGGTGTTGTTTATTTCCTAGTTTCATACACTATCGAGCACTTTTTCTTAGTAGTCATTTTATCCATTGTTAGAAAAAAGCGTACTTAGGTGTACATTATTATGCAGCAACCTCACAATCAGAGTACGGCCAACTCCACGCAATATGTCAAGTGACAAGTTTCACTGGCTCGGGTATAGATGGCCCACGAATAGGATGGTGCCTGCGAGTGACTGTTGCTGTACCATGGGTTTGTTTGTAGGTGATACCTTCCAAGATGTAATAATTGTGGCTGAGGATATAGTTGGCCATGGTGACCAGGAAGGAGGTTGTAGGTTTGGAACCCGTTGAGTGTTTGGAAAGGCAGTGTTCAGTAGTGGCGAGGCCATAGGCATTAGGATGTTAGTGTAAAGGGAGGTGACTTCAGTAGTGATGAGGAGGGACACCTTATGGTGAAGGAACAGGAACTGTGGAGAGTCAATGGAGGAATTGGTTGATGTCTTTTACGGAGGAGGGCAGTCTGCAGGTGTTGGGCTACAAGAACAGATTGCCTCAGTGGGGGCACAGTATCTGGGCACAGTGGGGCATTCTCGGTGGTTGGGTTTATAGACTTTAGGAAGCATCTAGAAGGTAGGAGTGCAAGGAGTGTTGGGGATGAGGAGAGAGCGATGTTTGTGGGAGAGCTTCTGGAATGGGCCTAAGGATTTGAGGAGAGGCTGGAGATCCTGTTGAATTTCTGGAATGGGGTCACTACAGCAGGATTTGTAGATGGAAGAATCTGACAGCTGGCAGAGACCTTTCACCAGTTAAATCCTTCCTGTTCAAAACCATAGTGGCGGAGTCTTTGTCAGCGAGTATAATTATAATTATAAGGTTGGGATCAGTTTTTAGGTGGTGGATTGCAGTTCTTTCTGTGGATGTAGGGTTTGCTTGCATGTTTAGGGGTTTGGGGGAATGATGTTGAGGTAAGGTTTGACGTTAAGAAATTCGGGAAAGTTAATGGGGTGATCTGGGGGGGCAGTTGGGGTGGATCACAGTTGGCTGGGGAGGATTGAACTGAGTCAGGAAGGGTTCATTATTGGATTCGGATTGAGTCTGATTGGTAGGTTGGTGGCGAAAGTGTTTTCCACTGTAGGGACTGGGAGAAGGAGAGAAGATCTTTAAAAAGTCCAGCAGATTGAGTTTGGGAGTGGAGTGGAAGGTAAGGCCTTTGGAAAGTACTGATGCTCCTGTGGGAATAAGGCTTTTGGAGGAAAGGTTCTTGCCTTTGTTTTGGATTTGTTTAGGTTCTGGATTCTGTATAGTGGTGGAAGGGAGTTTTTGAGTGTTTGGTAAATGTAAAAGGTCTGTGAGACAATGCATGTCAGTTATGAGGGACCAAGGTCTGTGAGGCAGTGCTTGTCAGTTACGAGGGGACATGGGGGAGGTTTAGAGGCTGTTGTAGAGGTGGTGGATAGTGGTCCAAGGTGGCAGTAAGAGGTTGAACAGATTGGATAGCTTTTTGAGGTGTTGTTGTGCATGCTGCCCTAGATCCTGGAGGGCAAGAGTTTGTGTGTGAGATGGTGCACAGGAATTTCGGGTTGCAGAGCAGGAGAATTTTATGGATGGAGATGAGATATTGAAAGGAGAACTGGAAATTTGGACCTGATTTACATGGTTTTGCAGGACTAGGTTGGTGAAAGCTAGGGCTGGCAGAACTAGAACAAGTTGAGGTCACTACAGAAGGAGGAGTTGCAACTAGAGATGTGTAATTTAATGGGAAGACCATTTGGGGAATTCCATGAGCCAGGCAACAATGCAGGAACAGTATGTAGGACTTTGTTCTGGCTAGGGATAAGGAAATTTTTCTGTATTGGCGCTGATGGAAGGAGTAAGGATTCAGGGTGGAGGATAAAAATGTGTAAAAATATGTAAATAACATAAAAAAATTAGCAAAATACATGAGGAATATCAGAAAAAGGATGGAATAGATGAGTTATGGAGAAACAAGATGAAACCTGATAGAGTAGGGCCGATAGTGAAAGGCAAAAACAAATTGGAATCAATGTGAAACACGATGGGACCTGAGACCAAAGATAAAAATACATAAAAAGACTAATGTGGGTTCTAGGTCGGTGTGCGGATATGTATGAAGAAAGGGCCTGCAAATGTGACTAGATTAGGTGATGTTAGTATGTGTGTACTGAAATAAAAGAGGATGAAGAGTTGGGGGGGGGGGGGGGGGGGGCTGGTAGGACAAGGTACAAGTTCATGTGACATAGGAAGATACAGAAAATAACACATGAAAATATGCAAGAGTGATGCAGGAAGAGGAGTCAGTCCTTGCTACCAACACCAGCTTTTCTGAATTGTGAACTGCACAGTTGTGAACTCTTCCTGCGTTATATCCTACATTCCTGTAAGCCCCCTGGCCTCAGCTGTTGTTAGTCACTGTCTTCCCCCCCATATATCCCCTTCTCTGTTTGCACTCCAGCACTACACAGTCCTCTATTCCACCAACACACTCACAGTCCTCTGTTCCACCAACACACTCACAGTCCTCTATTCCACCAACACACTCACAGTCCTCTATTCCACCAACACACTCACAGTCTTTTTAATTCTCCTGTTTTCCACTCCCCTCCCCCCTCTCTCCCTCCGTCCAACCACCCATCTGTATCTAGCTGTCCTATCATCTCCCCACCATGTTTCTGTATGCTCCCACAGACAGAATTTTACTGTCTGCCACTCCTACTGTGCTATCCCTCCCCTCCCCGCCCCAGACTCTTCCTTACCCCACACCAAACAGAATGCTGCTCCTATCATGCACTGTTGCTCTATGTCTGGCCTCGATAGCCAGGGATGGTAGGTGTGTGCATGCACTGAAGGTCTTTTGGCCAAAGCTTACCAGTTTAGCTGTGTTTTTTGTTGTGCCTTTCTGCAACTCAACATATCCACTATATGGTGAGTAGAAATCTATCATTTTCATAATATTGTCATTATTCCATCCTGGATTTTCCATAGTAGTTACTCAGCCAGTCAGCTTAAAGTTTCATTGATCATTTTTCACAATAAATAGTAAGATGTGGAGAAAGTCATTTTACATTCACATTGCAAATTAATTTGTACATCTGGTTAGGTGCTGAACATTTCTAAGTATTTTTGAGAAAAAAAGGTATACAGATGTGAATTAGTGGTTCCTACCCATCACTTTTTACACATTACAATAACAGAAATTCTTCTACAGATTATGATGTTGAAGAGAAACTTCCTCAGTTTTTCATATTTTACTTTGCTGTTAGGCAGACATTTTATATCACTTTGTACGGATCAGAACTTGTTGTTGTAGCATTGTCGCCCCTTCAACAGACGTCTAAAAGATGATTGTGGGTGAGCACCACATGTTATTCTTATAGCACGTTTCTAAGCAAAGGAGAATTTCTTTAATAAAGATGAACTATCCCAGAACATTATTACATATTACGTTATTGAATACAAATATGCAAAATATGACAACTTACTGATTTTTCTCTTATTAAAATTCGCAATGATTCTAAGTACAAATGTGGCTGAACTAAGTTGTTTTAAGAGTTCCAAAACATAGGTTATCCAATTCTAATTCTCTTCAATATGAACACCTAGGAATTTTGAAGTATCCACCCTATTTATTATTTCCTTACTCTATGCAACACTTATCATTGATGTAGTATTCCTAAACGTGAGGAACGAGTATGTTGTGTGTTTTTAAAATTGAGGATAAGACCATTCGCAGAAAACAAATCTTGGATACTTTTAGAACGTTCTTACCATTTCTTCTGTTTATGTATGTGTGATTGGATTTATTAAAGTGCCAGTGTCATATGAAAAAAGAACTGATTCTGCTTGTTGTATATTGGACAGAAGATCATTTACATACATGAACAACAATAGTGGACCTAAGATTGAGAGTTTGAAGTGAGACAGGGTTGTAGCCTATCCCCGATGTTATTCAATCTGTATATTGAGCAAGCAGTAAAGGAAACAAAAGAAAAATTCGGAGTAGGAATTAAAATCCATGGAAAAGAAATAAAAACTTTGAGGTTCGCCGATGACATTCTAATTCTGTCAGACAGCAAAGGACCTGGAAGAGCAGCTGAACGGAATGGACAGTGTCTTGAAAGGAGGATATAAGATGAACATCAACAAAAGCAAAACGAGGATAATGGAATGTAGTCGAATTAAATCGGGTGATGCTGCAGGAATTAGATTAGGAAATGAGACGCTTAAAGTAGTAAAGAAGTTTTACTTTTTGGGGAGCAAAATAACTGATGATGGTCGAAGTAGAGAGGATATAAAATGTAGACTGGCAATGGCAAGGAAAGCGTTTCTGAAGAAGAGAAATTTAACATCGAGTATAGATTTAAGTGTCAGGAAGTCATTTCTGAAAGTATTTGTATGGAGTGTAGCCATGTATGGAAGTGAAACATGGACGATAAATAGTTTGGACAAGAAGAGAATAGAAGCTTTCGAAATGTGGTGCTACAGAAGAATGCTGAAGATTAGATGGGTAGATCACATAACTAATGAGGAGGTGTTGAATAGGATTGGGGGGAAGAGAAGTTTGTGGCACAACTTGACTAGAAGAAGGGATTGGTTGGTAGGGCATACTCTGAGACATCAAGGGATCACCAATTTAGGGTATTGGAGGGAAGTGTGGAGGATAAAAATCGTAGAGGGAGACCAAGAGATTAATACACTAAACAGATTCACAAGGATGGGAGATGAAGAAACCTGCACAGGATAGAGGAGCATGGAAAGCTGCATCAAACCAGTCTCTGGACTCAAGATAATAACAACAACAACAACAACAACAACAACAACAGCAACAGTAAACTTTCTTAGTAATTTAGAGTAGTTTTTGTAGTGTGTAACTAATGCACGATCTCCACTTGTTCTTGCTAAAAGATACATTTCTCTTTTCCTTTCACAAGAATGCTTTAATCTCTCTGGTGATACATGGTTTTTTACATGGCCTTTTTAATTAGCTTATGCAAAGAGCTATTTTAGAATAATGATATGAATTTATCATGGTACAGATTAAATTTTATGTTAGTATTTGCTTCATTATAAGTTTCATCCTAGGTCATATCTGTAAACTATTCTTAAAAATATTTGTTTGGAATAATTGATTATTCTAACTGATTCCCACTTGAGGAATATACATACTGTAAGGCACTAAGGTGTTTATCCTAACTAACTGTGCAATGTGATCAGAGAGAGCATTTGTTACTTGGTAAACAGTTATTTTCTTGTTTTGAGTTCCACCAAGGAGAAAAAGTTACCAGTTTCCTACTGCCTTCATCCACCCCTATTGAAAAGTTAATTACTAAGATCAAATTGAAGGATGCATATAACTTTTCCAGCTCATTTTTCGTATCAGAACTTTTAAAAGTCCATGTTCAAGTCACCATAGACCATTAACAGCTTTCTGCTGTCTGACAATAGCACAGTAAGGAGTCCAGATTCCTCATAAACAATTTAAAACTTCTGAGTGGAGATCAGTATACAGTTACAATTAAAAGTGAACTATTTTTCAGTATTAATTCAGAAGCACACAATTCTATGTGGTGATCACTACAAAATCTATTTGTCTCAATATTTTTTAACTGATGTTCTTACTTAAGTATCAACTCACCATTTTCCCATGTTAGTTCTGCAACAGTAAGCTGCTATAGTGTAGTCTTTTTTATGTAACTTATCTAACCCCATGGTTATATGCTATTCAGACTGGCACAGAATGTCGTACCTCTTCAGAGCTCTCTAAATGTCCCAAAAAAGGCAAGAAGCTCTTCTACCTTATTACTCAGTCCTCTGATATTTTGAAGAAATATGCGAAACTTTACTTTCCAGTGAATTCTTAAGCATTTTGTGGGGCTCTTCTGACCTCTTTCAGTTAATACAGGGCTGTCATGGCGCTGCAGGACTTCCACATAAACGACTTTTATCATCCCTGATGGTGTAATTACTGTTCTTAGCCAGGCTGTTCGCTCCTCCACATACTGCAATAACCTGATCCTCTTTGTCAGGAGTATAGACACATGAATAATGATCAAAAACTGTATCTGCTTACATACAGAAACTACATAAACAGAGAAAGATTGTGTGAACAATTAATTTTACCAACAAAAAATGATGTGATTCAACTACCAGATCTGTGAATACAGAATATGATAACAGGGGAAGAAGACTGTACTGAAATCCTGGGATAAAATAGTAAACAGAGATAAAAGCATAAACTTTCCAGTATAATTCAAAAATTCACTCAATGTTTCTTATTGTGCATCCACAGGAAAGAATTCCAATGTTGTTCATTGTATTTAAAAGTATTGTTATTTACCATACTGACAACTATATGTAGTGTGTTTCTGTTTAGTGTTTAGGACAACCGCAAAACTTGTTCATCTTTACATGTAATGTGTAAGAATATCTTTGAATAACAGATAAGTTAGGAATTATTATTATTATTATTATTATTATTTTCTTTTTTTTGGGGGGGGGGGGGGCAAGTGAAGTGGATCCTTTTCAGATACTTCAGTTATAAAAATGTTTCATTTGTCACATGGATTCTAGTGGATAGCATGTAGTAATGGTGAGTGTGTTTCTCTTGACAAACCATAGTAATTAACAAAAATTTTCAAGCTATTAACATAAAATAATTGATGTGAAAAGTTGGTGCTGCTTCATGAACACTTGTGCCCCTCCTCCCACCCTCCCTACAAAAATGTAAGGAAAATAAGTTCATTGTGGATACCACAGAAAACTACTCTAATTCAGTGCTATTACAAATTATTCTAATCAGTGCTACTATATCGTTCGCTGAGATAGCAGTTGAGTAACATAGACTCTGCCTACAAGCAACGCAAAACTGCTTGTATGGTTCTGGCGTGAGGAAGATTCATAATCTCACTGAAGTAGAGTGCTTCTGAGCTCTGAAATTTAAGCAGTGACGCAGTTCCACTTTGCATCCAGATGGCCAGTCAGTTTACTACACATACTTCACATCTCATTTGTCACATCAGGCATGAGCAGAAAGTTTTTGTTAATCAGTCATTTACAGTGATCCTTATAAAGTATCAGCTGAAGATTGTATCATCCTAAGTACAAAACTTCTTTGTGAAAACAAGTCTACTTAATATACATTGAGAAAAACCTTCAATAATTAATATATACTGTAAAATGCTCTGACTTGGCACACAATAGTTAAATTATTTTGTTTATATGTATCTAGAGATCTATATTGTCTCTTAAGTGTTTCTAGTAGTTACCCTGTAACATTTACTTACAAAACATGAATAATAATATTATAAAGTTGAGTAATATCTTAAAGAAAGTTGCTACCACATTTACTCGAATCTAATCCGCACTTTTTTTCCGCTTTTTGTAATCCAAAAAACCGCCTGCGGCTTAGTCGAGTGCAAAGTAAGCGGAAGTTCTGAAAAATGTTGGTAGGAGCCACCACAACTAACTTCTGCCATCGAATATGTGTAGTGCTACACAAGCATGCTTTGCAGGCACAAAGATAAATTCTGGCACCAAAACCTCTGCGTCAGTAAATAAATGTAAAAAAAGTAGAAGACAAGCTTTTTTTCTCCGCCCCGAGTTTCGACCACTGCATTTTCATACATTATCCAACGAAGTAAATAGAAATTCCGTATTGTTCATCTTCGAATGTAGCAGCCTTTCAAATATTCATAGCAACAAAAATAAATTTCTTTACACAAAAATACCAACAATGCACAAGGCTTTAGGATTGTTGCACGAGTTGGTACACTGGGGCTCATTAAGATTTCAGGTAGCGACACCTGTTGCTTCGTGGTGTTTTGTGAAGTGCTTGTTGGTGTTAGTGAACCATAATGAAGCGCTTTCATTATAGTGCCAAATTCAAGAGGGGAGTTATTTCTTTTGCGGAACGAAGTTCTAATTGTGCTGCAGGTCTGTGATACGGGATTGATGAGAGCAATGTCAGGCGATGGTGACTGCAGAGAGACAAATTATTTGAATGTTCAAGTAGCAGGAAAGCATTTAGTGGGCCAAAGTGTGGCTGATATCATGCACTAGAAGTTATTGTAAATGAATTTATTAAGTAACAGCGTCAGAAATTCCTGCCTGTGAACACTGAAATTTTAAAAATTAAGGCACATAAAACTACTAGAGAGCAAAAGATCGAAAATTTTAAGGCAAGTCGCAGCTAGATTGATTTGTTTATGAAGTGCTGGGGTAGGGTTTTTCACTTTGGAGGCAAACTTCAGTTGCACAGAAGCTGCCGAAAAATATGATGAGAAACTTGTGAATTTCAGCGCTTCGTAATTAGGTGGCGCACAGATAGGAAATGCTGACCAAACTCCCATATATTTTGACATGCCATCAAATTACACGGTTGATGCCAAAGGAAAGAAAGACATAAGTGTTCTTACATCAGGGGGTGAAAGACAGCAGAAGTCAGTCATGCTTGCTTGCACAACAGATGGACATAAATTACCCCCATTCATAGTTTTCAAGTGAATGAGTTTACTGAAATTGAAAGTGTTTCCAAAAACTGTAATTTTATGAGCATACGATACAGGGTGGTTTTCGGAGGACACGGTGCTGGAATGGATTAGGCGTGTGTGGAATCGTCTTCCTGGCACAATGCTCGGTTTACGCAGTCTGTTGGTATTAGATGCGTATGCAGGCCATACATCACCTGCAATAAAACGAAAAATAGAGGAAAGCAAAACCGACTTGGCAGTAATTCCAGGCAGGATGACGTCAGTTCTGCAACCACTTGACATCTGTTTGAATAAACCATGCTTAAACTCATGTACACAGACTGGCTTTCGAAAAGTGACAGACAACTGCATGGAAGTGTGTTCCAAATGAGACTGTACAGCAAGCATTTAAAAAATGTTTGATATCCAATGCACTAGATGGTACAGAGGACGATGCTCTGTATGAAGAAATGAGCAACAAAGAATCAAGTGATAGTGATTCAGAAACATGACTGATATTTTAAACATTTCATATAAGATGTATTACAAACCTAATAAAATTTTGTTTTAAATTTCAGCGTTTAATTTCATCCTTATTTTATAAGTGTTGCTACTCTACATTGCACAGGATAGAAAAGCGTGGGGAGCTGCAGCAAACCAGTCTACAGACTGAAGACAACAACAACACACTATGCATTTGAAGTCATCACTAAAAATCTGCTACGACTATCCGACTGGCAAGACTGTTTGGGATGTATGTCGATACGGCCAGCACTACATTCTAAAATTTTTCCTACCTGTGACAAAAGATGGTTGTTAACAGGAACTTTTGTGAATCATGAATCACATTTATTATTCTCTTCACCATAAAAATAATACGAATGTAAACATTATGCCATGTATTCTTTCGTGTTTGCTGCCTAATAAACTATGAAACTAGAGTGAGACAACAGCAGACGCAGAATAATATACATATCATGTCATGTTTATATATGTATTATTCTTATGCTGAATAGTGATGCAGTCAGAAATGAAGCACGGCAACTGACTAGATTTTTAAATCTAAGATGACTCTAATTTCTGTGCAGAATGTAATGTACTAAAGAGGCGTCTGGAAAGATTTTCAAACAGAGAAAAATTTTCGCTAAGCTCTCGTTCAGAACATCTATCATACGCAGTCTATTATTTGGTTCTTGTTGATCATTATCAAAGAAAGCAGCAGTGTAAGTAACAACAAATAGCAGTCTCTTGCCATTGTTTCGCTAATGAGACAATTCCTCTCTCTCTCTCTCTCTCTCTCTCTCTCTCTCTCTCTCTCTCTCTCTCTCCCTCTCTTTTTAAAGCGGCAGTTGCTATGAGAGGCGACAGGTCATCAACACTTATCAGAATGCGAAAATTCATGACACAGAACAATAATGCATTTCCAGCTTAGTGTAACGTAAACACCTATAACAAAGGGAACGGCACTTATCAGATCAAAGCAAAATAAGCAATCGATTCAAACCAAACTAAGCACGTGAAAAAGGAAGGATACCCGTATAAATACGGACAGAGCGCCTGGCACATAGCAATGGCTGCCTGGTAAGGCTTAACTGCTAAGCTTACGACTCGAACCAAACTACTGTAGCTGTATCTTCATCCATTCAACCTAAATTGTGTCTCATGTTACAATGGACCAACTTGGTTTCAATTCTCTCCCCTTGAATTTCGAGCCCCAAATTTCAATGCGTCTTAGATTGGGGAAATTTTTTCCCCTTGATTTGAAGTCTCATTTTTCAGTTGCGGCTTAGATTCGAGTGTGGCTTTGATTCGAGTAAATACGGTAACCAAATTCTGTTAAATGAGAAGCATAACTACGAATCAGTCATGAAATTCTAAGTAACTGTAGTCTTATGGTACTGACTCAGCTCCAACATCTGGATATATTTGAGATATTTGCTATCTACTTCTGCAGTGTTGGAGCACTGTATACTAAAAATGCACTGCAGAAGGCGGTCCAATAAGTCATGTTTGTATGATATATGATCCCAATATGGGATTTATATACAATATCGGATATTAAACAAAAACTGTTGATACAAATTAATTTTGGTGGAATAAACCACCAAAACATTTCTCAGAGATTTTAATATAAAACTTGCACTTTTATCATGTACTTTTTGGTTATGTGTCATGTAATGTACCCTACCAATTCTTTCTTTCAGTGACCTTAGTAGCATCACTAGTTTGAAGCAAGTTATATTGAACTCATTCTCGCCACCATCTGAAGAGATAAAATCAGCTGCCTCATATGCACTTGGGAGTGTTGCTGTAGGCAACTTACCGCAGTACCTGCCATTTGTATTGCAGGAAATTGAGGCTCAACCAAGAAGGCAGTATCTCCTCCTCCACTCACTGAAAGAGGTTTGTTGCAGTGTATTATTTTCCATTGATGTTCATTGGCTAGGGTGTGACATCATTGTATTCATTGCTTGTACAATATTATGTGCTACTTGTTCCCTCATTAACTAAAATGCAACTGAATGTAAGTGATGATAGAAGTGTGTATCAGATATGGGTTTGAGTCCTGATCTGCCTTTCATTGGTCGTTTTCTACGCATCTAGAAATCACCCTTAAGAGAGAGTGTGTGTGTGTGTGTGTGTGTGTGTGTGTGTGTGTGTGTGTGTAAGATGAAAGAAACAGCTTTTCTTTTAGGTTTTGTAAAGAGTTCTGGGAAATGACACTACATGTTGGTAACAAACAACCAGGATCATTAAAGCTGATTTGTGTTTTTACTCTTCAGATCATATCATGGCAGTCATCTAGTCCTGGTGGTATTCAGTTATTGCAGCCATTTGTACCTGCTATATGGCAGCAGTTGTTTCGTCACTGTGAATGCGGAGAAGAAGGAACACGTAATGTTGTTGCAGAGTGTTTGGGAAAACTTACACTAATTGATCCAGGAGTCCTCTTGCCACAGCTTCAAAAGTCGCTGGCCTCAGAATCGGCACTTATGCGCACCACTGTCGTTACTGCTGTAAAATTTACCATTTCTGATCAGGTAAGTAGACATGATAGTTACCTGTTATGTCAGTTGGCTTGCATTTTGACAGAAATGTCACGTGTGCTTTCAGATCAAATGATACTTAATCATATGATTGAGACTGTAGTAATCTGTTGGTCTGTAACTCAGATTGAGTTAATTGAAATCATTATTTTAAACACAATGAAATAAATTCCATGGGCACGCACTGCATCTTCACCAAGTCAGGTCTACTTGTGCCATGAATGCTAGTGAAGAAAACACAGACTAAAGTCTAGTTTTGCCCTACATTTATTTCTCTGACAGATACTGATAATGAGGTAAAATTCTGTCATTTGTAAGAGATTCAAATAGAAATAGTCTGTGTGTGAAAACTTGGACTGTTGAGTAAACAAAGTAATTCACACTGTAGTGATTTAACATATTGGACCTTTAATGTTGTTGAATTCTATGGCCCTTAACTTTGGATGATAGAGTTAAAACTGTTGCCGTCTTATTGGGTGTGGCACATACCATTTAACATTATGAACGTAGAATGGTAATATGTTTGTGTTTGCTTACAGTCTTTATCACAAATGAATAGCTGTACAATTCAGATTGTGTCCCAACTGTTTTAAATGAGCTGAATGTTATTTTGACATATTGTCTGTTGGTTTTTCTCTGTCACAACTGTTTTAAGTGAGATGAACATTATTTTGATGTATTGCCTGTTGGTTTCTGTCTCGGGATCCATGGCTGATGTTTGTCTACAGATTTTCATGACATTACACTAGCACGTCTGAGTGACATTGTCGTATGTTCTTCCTCCATTGGTGGCAGAATGGAGTTGAGTCAGAGATTTTGCACCATTGTCTAAGGGCTTTCCACTGGTTATTATTGCTCAGGTTCTTCCCTTGCCACCTGCAACATTAGTTCACTGCAGCATTGGAATGTGGGCCTATTTATCTTGAAGTTTTCTTCATTGTTGTTGAACCTATTGTTATGTTTGTTAATTTCTATGGCGCTCCTAAAGGGAGGGGGGAGGAGGAAGTAGCTTTTCCACACAATGAAAACCTCTGTGTCAGTGAACTTCATTATGTGGTTGGTTTTATACAGTATGTGCTCCACCACAACCAATTTATTCACATGTGCCAACTTGTAATAGTGTTAATGTTTGATGATCATTCTGGAATCTTGGCCTGGCGAGTTTGAAAGTCTGCTGGAAGGCATGGACTTCGATGACTGCCCCTAGGTAGCACTGCTGTAATCTGCAACCACTGTTGTTGCTCCTGTAACTCTATGGAGACATGCTGATCCTCCTGCCCTATCAGCATCTGTGGCTGCCCTTTTAAAGCCAGCAGTGCAGCTGCTCAGTCAGTTGTGATGTCACTATCTGGTTGTATTGATCTCCCTACAAAATGTTGTTTTGGTTCTGGGTTCACTAGTTATTACAGTTTTGCTCATGGGTAATTCACAGCACTCATCATTACACTGTGTAATCTCCATTCTCTCTCTTGTTGTTGTCCACCTGTTTACTCTCGTGTGGCTCGCTGTTGACATCCTCTGCTCATCTCTCCAGGTTTTAAACTTGTTCCTGGTCTTGTTTGATACTGGTCACTATAACTGGTTGCAGGGTGTAAGGTTATCAGCATTCCAAAGGCACAAAACTTGTGCAGTTCATGGAACAGCAACAGCAATGGCTGCTCCAGCAGCTTCTTTCAATAGCAATTTCAACAACGACTGAATTGCTCTGTCAGGAAATTCAAATTTTGTACGGTCGGTTACAGGTTCAGAGTTCCCAACCTATCCAGGCTGTGGTGAATTCCCAGGTGGAGATCTACCAACCTGTATTTCCACTGTGCGATGCCACCGAAGAGGACTGGGACATGAATTAGCAGCAGTTGAATCAGCACATTGGCACCTTTCAGATCTCTGATGACCCTCTCAAACAGTGATCATTCTTTCTTGGTCTTCCCTGAAGACATTTTTCTTACTAAAGAAGTTGGCTCCACTCACGAATCCTGTTGCGCTCATGCTCAAGGATGTGTATTCATTGTTGTCACATTATTATTCCCAACGATTCAAATACAGTTGCATTGTGCCTCAAGTTCCATCAGTACCACAATTGGCTTGGCCAGCTGTACCGCTCTTGGTGACGGATTTGCAGAGGTCCAGTGAAAGTTGTGATTTCACTTGTACAAACCCTGCTTGCAAGACTAGGTGTGTAGATTCTTTGATCAGACACCATAGTGGTCAAATTAGCTTACACTCAGGAAGTAAGCACTTCTGCCCTAATACCAGGCAACCCTTCCCAGACACTATTTTGAAAACCTTGCACTCTCTTGAGATCACGCAGGCAGCAAGTGAACACATCAATCCTAAGTAGCAGTGGTCCAGTTGCCCCCTTGGGGACAGAATTCTCATAAGTCCTTTCCTGACGGTGACGACATGAGTCATCGATTTCAGAAGTCAGTGGCCTCTGGATAGCCTGTCACACCCTGTTGGCATAACAGTGAGGTCTCCCATCATATTTTGACTGCTTCACAGCCCACCATGTGCAGACTGTCCATATTGCTGGGAGAACTGCAGCTGTTGTCGGAAAGACAGGCATCTCCAAAATGTCTGTCATCAGCCATCAGGACAGTTGGATACAACACCCCATGAGAGTCAAGGGGCGATGCCTGAGCTTCAGGCATTTGTTCCTCAGGGCGATATTTCCACCACTAAGTTGTTCATCAACCTCATGATTACAAACTGGGATGCCTGTTTCCAGGTAGACAAGGAGCTAATGTTTCTTTCATTAACCTCTTAGCATATGCTGGTGTTGGTTCCCGTGACTTGGTCCTGCCATCCTGTACATTTGTCAGGTATGGTGACAATTTGATTTCCCTACTGGGTAAATTGACAATCAAAACTGCATACAACAGCTGTTTGTTGTCGATAGTCACTCAGCTAGCAACATGGTTTGCATGCCTTCTTGCTGTATGGATTCTCCATCACTGATAAGGTTCAAGTTGTCTCAGACACGGTTCCTTTCCAGGAGCTTCATGTCCTCCATACCACCTTTCCACCTCTATCCGAACCTGACCTGGCATCCACTGCAGGTTTCAAGGCTCATATCTCCTTACATCCAGGTGCAGGGCCCTGTTTCTGCCAGGCACATCCCATAAATGTCTCCTTACTAGTGACTGTTGAGCTGTCAAGTAAGAACTCGATTGCCTCCGTGAAACTTTCCTTGCCAATTATGCAGATAACCTCCTCATTTCTTATCTTACCTTCACACCTAATTTTTAACATTCTTATGTAGCACTACATCTCAAACATTTCGATTATCTTCTGTTGCAGTTTTCCCATAGTCCATGTTTCACCACTATACAATGCTGTGTTGCACGTGAACATTCTCAGAAATTTTTTCCTCAAATTAAGGCATATGTTTGATACTAGTAGGCTTTTGTCAGCCAGGAAAGCCCTTTTTGCCAGTGCTGGTGTGCTCTGCTCATCATGGGTTATTTTACTGCTGAGATAGCAGAATTATCTAACTTTGTCTGCTTCAAGATCACCAGTTCTTAATTTTTTGAGAACATTTCTTGTGGAGAACAGTGTTTTTTCTTAGTACTTTAAAATGAACATAAATGGTCTCGACTACAAGAAACCTATCGTTTTTGTGATTACCAGTTTGGTAGTTACTGACTATCTTCAGATCTCATACTTTGATGGTAGGCAGTAGCGAAGAATGGAGCAGGTTAACGAACTCCATGAACTGGGAGCAGTGGACATGCGTGGAGTTCGTAACACCTGCTCCGATCCTTGCCACTGCCTGCCATCTTGGTGTGAAGTCTGAAGATGGTCAGTAACTTATCAACACAAAAATAAAGGTTTCTTGCAGTCGAGACTGTGTTAATTTTAAAATCCCCAATTTGGATGTTAAGTTTCTCGCTGTCTTCATTTTTGCTTCCTCATTGTCTTTCTTCAATTTAACCCCGGTCCATATTCTATTTTTCTTGGGATGTTCATTTTTGTCCTGTTGTCCTCAGGCTAGGGCTCCCAGAGCAGTTTTCAGTTTATTATGCGGAATTGTGTGCCATCTTGAGGTAACTGGAGTAGATGGGACAGTGTCATGGTAAGAAATTCCTGATCTGCTCATATTTCCACAATACCTCCTCACTATTGGTCATGTGTACCCCGCAAATCGGATGGTGCATGATGTGCAGAGCACTCTCCTTGTATTGCAAATACAGGACGAGGAAATAACTTTCTGCTGGGTTCCAGGGTGCATCCAGGGAAACAAACTTGCTGATGTGGCTGCTGAGGGGCCTTGCTCCCTTCCACCTCCTGCAGGATGTTCAGTCCCCCTGCAGGTTGTTACCTCATTTTTGCCCAAGAAGACTGTGTGTTGGTGGGAGGCTCAGTGGCTGGAAGTGAGAGTAATAAGCTACTCTGTGTAACACCTTCAGTGGGACTGTGGCTTAACTCCTTCTGACCACAGCAAAGAAGTATCAGCCCTTACATGACTTAGGGAGCCATTGCCCATTGATGTGTAGCTTTCTCTGACGACGTGAGGAGCCACTAGTGTGTCACAGGTGTGGGACACAGCTATCTGTACAACATATTTTAATTCAAACAGTTCTTGTGACAGGACATCGACAACTTTTATTCATTGTCAATGATAAAATTTCATAGTTTTGTAAAAATTGTTTCTAAAAAGAAAAACACTGCCTGGTTTCAGGACATAAGTCCTATTATATTGAGTATCTTTTATATGATGACCTGAGGTTGATATGGGTCTCCTGCGGGTTCTTCCCTCTATTATTAATGATACTGAGGTGCGTGTGATTCATCTTTTAAGATTTTGTGTGGAGTGCACATATGGGTTTTTTAGGTTAGAGAATTCCCTCCCTAGGCCCGACAAGACTCCTCCTGAGACGTGGCAAGGTAGTAGTAGGCAAAACACAACAGGGAATAACAATATTAATGTGGTAATAGTAAACTGCAGGAGTGTCTATAGAAATGTACCAGAACTGCTCTTATTAATAAATGGTCACAATTCCCACATAGTACTAGGGACAGAAAGTTGGCTGAAACCAGATGTAAACAGTAATGAAATTCTAAACTCAGATTGGAATGTATACCGCAGAGACAGGCTGGACAGTGAAGGGGGAGGCGTGTTTATAGCGATAAAAAGTGCAATAGTATCGAAGGAAATTGACGGAGATCCGAAATGTGAAATAATTTTCATGGTTAAAGCAGGCTCAAACATGGTAATTGGATGTCTCTATAGGCCCCCTGGTTTAGCAGCTGTTGTGGAAGAGCATCTGAAGGAAAATTTGGAAAATATTTCGAGTAGATTTCCCCACCATGTTATAGTTCTGGGTGGAGAATTTAATTTGCCGGATATAGACTGGGAGACACAAATGTTCATAACGTGTGGCAGGGACAAAGAATCCAGTTAAATTTTTTTAAGTGCATTATCTGAAAACTACCTTGAGCAATTAAACAGAGAACCGACTCGTGGCGATAACATATTAGACCTTCTGGTGACAAACAGACCCGAACTATTTGAAACAGTTAACGCAGAACAGGGAATCAATGATCATAAAGCGGTTACTGCATTGATGATTTCAGCTGTAAAAAGAAATATTAAAAAAGGTAGGAAGATTTTTCTGTTTAGCAAAAGTGACAAAAAAGCAAGATTTCCGAGTACTTGACGGCTCAATACAAAAGTTTTGTCTCAAGTACAGATAGTGTTGAGGACCAGTGAACAAAGTTCAAAACCATTGTACAATATGCAATTGATGAGTATGTGCCAAGCAAGATCGTAAGAGATGGAAAAGAGCCACCATGGTACTACAACGGAGTTAGAAAACTGCTGTGGAAGCAAAGGGAACATCACAGCAAACATAAATATAGCCAAAGGCTTGCAGAGAAAAAAAAATACGCAAAGCGAAATGTAGTGTGAGGAGGGCTATGCGAGAGGCGTTCAATGAATTCGAAAGTAAGGTTCTAGGTCCAGACACTCTGTGACCAAAATGGTACTGAAAAAGAGGATGACAGACTAAAGGCTGAAATACTAAATGTCTCTTTCCAAAGCTGTTTCACAGGGGAAGACTGCACTGTAGTTCCTTCTCTAGATTGTCGCACAGATGATAAAATGGTAGATATCGAAATAGACAACAGAGGAATAGAGAAACAATTAAAATCGCTCAAAAGGGGAAAGGTCGCTGGACCTGATGGGATACCAGTTCAATTTCACACAGATTACGCGAAGGAACTTGCCCCTTCTTGCAGCGGTGTACCGTAGGTCTCTAGAAGAGCGACCGTTCCAAAGGATTGGAAAAGGGCACAGGTGATCCCCGTTTTCAAGAAGGGATGTTGAACAGATGAGCAGAACTATAGACATAGATCTCTAACATTGATCAGTTGTAGAATTTTGGAACACATATTATGTTTGAGTATAATGACGTTTCTGGAGACTAGAAATCTACTCTGTAGGAATCAGCATGGGTTTCGAAAAAGGCGATCATGTGAAAGCCAGCTCGCGCTATTCGTCCACGAGATTCGGAGGGCCACAGACACGGGTTCCCAGGTAGATGCCATGTTTCTTGAATTCCGCAAGGTGTTCGATACAGTTCCCCACAGTAATTTAGTGAATAAAGCTAGAGCATATGTACTATCAGACCAATTGTGTGATTGGATTGAGGAGTTCCTGGATAACAGAACGCTGCACGTCATTCTCAATGGAGAGAGGTCTTCCGAGGTAAGAGTGATTTTGGGTGTGCCGCAGAGCAGTGTCATAGGACTGTTGCTATTCACAATATACATAAATGACCTTGTGGATAACGTCGGGGGTTGACTGAGGCTTTTTGCGGATGATGCTGTGGTATATTGAGAGGTTGTAACAATGGAAAATTGTACTGAAATGCAGGAGGATCTGCAGCGAATTGGCGCATGGTGCAGGGTATGGCAATTGAATCTCGATGTAGACAAGTGTAATGTGCTGCGAATACATAGAAAGAAAGATCCCTTATCGTTTAGCTACAATATAGCAGGTCAGCAACTGGAAGCAGTTAATTCCATAAATTCTGGGAGTAGGCATTATGAATGATTTAAAATGGAATGACCATATAAAATTAATCGTCGGTAAAGCAGACCCCAGACTGAGATTCATTGGAAGAATCCTAAGGAAATGCAATCCGAAAACAAAGGAAGTAGGTTACAGTATACTTGTTCGCCCACTGCTTGAATACTGCTCACCAGTGTGGGACCCATACCAGATAGGGTTAATAGAAGAGAGAGAGAAGATCCAATGGAAAGCAGCGCACTTCGTTACAGGATCATTTAGCAATCGCGAAAGCGTTACGGAGATGATAGATAAACTCCAGTGGAAGACTCTGCAAGAGAGATGCTCACAAGGGAACCTCCCCATCGCACCCCCCTCAGATTTAGTTATAAGTTGGCACAGTGGATAGGCCTTGAAAAACAACACAGATTGATAGAGAAAACAGGAAGAAGTTTTGTGGAACTATGAAAAAAATAAGTAAAATATACAAACTGAGTAGTCCATGCGCTAGGTGGGCAACATCAAGGAGAAGACGAGCCTAGCAGCGCCGTGGTTCCGTGGTTAGCGTGAGCAGCTGCGGAACGAGAGGTCCTTGGTTCAAGTCTTCCCTCGAGTGAAAAGTTTACTTTCTTTATTTTAGCAAAGTTATGATCTGTCCGTTCGTTCATTGACGTCTCTGTTCACTGTAATAAGTTTAGTGTCTGTGTTTTGCAACCGCACCGCAAAACCGTGCGATTAGTAGACGAAAGAACGTGCCTCTGCAATGGGAACCGAAAACATTTGATCGCAAGGTCATAGGTCAACCGATTCCTCCACAGGAAAACACGTCTGATATATTCTATACGACACTGGTGACGGCATGTGTGTCACATGACAGGAATATGTTGTCGACCCACCTAACTTGTACACTTGGCAAATGGGTAAAAAGATTCTTCTAGCTTGTTCGATTTAGGTTTTCTTGTGGATGTGATAATCACTCCCAAAAAAGTGATGAAAACATAAGAGTTTGTCACATAAACTGCAACAAATGAATGCAACAGTTTCACAGCCGCGCAGTTTTCCCCGTGCTCTGTGAAAACATATGTTTTCAAATTTTTCCGTGTGTAGACCGTCAAATCCTGCATATGTCCAAGCAAATCTGAACATGTCCTGGAATTTTGGAGAGTGAAGTTGATTATGTGTGAGTGCGTGAACTTTGATAATTGTCTTAAAATAAAAAATTAAAATCTTCACTCGAGGGAAGGCTTGAACCAAAGACCTCTCATTCCGCAGCTGCTCACGCTAACCACGAGACCACGGCGCTCCTGTACTCAAACTGTCCTTGATGATGCCTATCTTACACATAGACTACTCAGTTTGTATATTTTGTTTATTTTTTTCATAGTTCCACACAACTTCTTCCTGTTTTCTCGATTGATCTGTGTTCAGTTTTTCAAGGCCTATCCACTGTGCCAACTTATAGCTAAATCTGAGGGGGGTGCGATGGGGAGGTTCCCTTGTCAGTGCGGGCTTTTGTTGAAGTTTAGAGAACATACCTTCACCGAGGAGTCAAGCAGTATATTGTTCCCTCCTACGTTTATCTTGCGAAGAGACCATGAGGATAAAATAAGAGAGATTAGAGCCCACACAGAGGCATACCGACAATCCTTCTTTCCATGAACAATACGAGACTGGAATAGAAGGGAGAACCGATAGAGGTACTCAAGGTAACCTCCACCACACACCGTCAGGTGGCTTGCAGAGTATGGATGTAGATGTAGATGCAGAAGTCCGTAATTCTTTCCAAAATATTGGGTGTGAGATTGTAATGTGTCACAGATGGGCTCAGTCACTCATTATTTCTAAGGAGCCATCCAATCGAAGTCACCTGTCCCCTTTTTAACTCTCTCTGTACTGGTATTTTGTCCTTGATTTTTTTTTTCTAGTTATTCTGCTGTGTTTTGTTTTCCTTGTATTGAAGGCTTTTCTGATGCTCACCTAATTGAGGTTTTTTCATTTCTTGTATGTGAATGCAACTTGGTTTTTTGATTTTATTGTTATTTTTTCATAGATTTTCACCATGCTCATCCGTATACGATTCATGCAGTGGTGCTGATGACCTTGCTGTTAAGCATCCTGGATCTACTTAACTGCTGTCCAAATCACACTTAAGTGCTGCAGAGGGTTCATTGAACCACCTTCACACTAATTCTCTGTTATTCTACTCTTGAATAGGAAGCGGAAAAAAGAACACCTATATCTTTCTGCACACGCTTTAATTTCCCTTATTTTAAGATGATGATTGTTTCTCCCTATGTAGGATGGAGTCAACAAAATATTTCTGCTTTTAGAGGAGAAAGATTGTGACCGAGATTCCGCAAGAAGGTCTCGCCACAATGGAAAATGCCTCTGTTTGAATGATTTCCACCCCAAGTTTTGCATCATATCCATGACACTCTCCCGTATTTCCCGATAACACAAAAGGTACTGCCCTTCTTTGAACTTTCTCAGTCTACTCAGTTAATCCTTTATGGTAAGGATCCCACTGTGTGGCAGTACTCCAAAAGGGGTTGGACAAGAATAGTGCAGGCAGTTTCTTTAGTAGATCTGTTGCATCTTCTAAGCATTCTGCCAATTAAACGCAGTCTTTGCTTCACCTGCCCCACAACATATTGTGTGTGTTCTTTCCAATTTAAGTTGTTCACAGTTGTAATTCCTAGATATTTTAATGAGTTAATGGTCTTTAGATTTGATTGATTTATTGTGTAACTGAAGTTCAAAGGACTCCTTTTTCACACTGTACAGATTTCTTATCTAAATCATTTTGTAATTAGTTTTGATAGCTTTACTAGACTATAAACAACACCATCATCTGCAAAGAACTGAAGACAGCTGCTCAAATCGCCCTCTAAATCATTTATAAAGATAAGAAGCAGCAGAAGGCCTATAACACTATGATGGGGAACTCCAGAAATCGCTTTTATTCAACTCAATGTCTTTCCGTCAGTGATCTCTCTTGACAGGAAATCACGAATCCAATTGCATAACTGGGATGATATTCAGTAAGCATGCAGTTTGATCACAAGCTGCTGATGGGGTACGATGTCAAAAGCTTTCTGGGAATCTAGAAATAGGAAATCAGTATGAAATCCCTTGTTGCTAGCACTCAACACTTTGTGTGTGTGTGTGTGTGTGTGTGTGTGTGTGTGTCTGAAGAGCAAGTTCTGTTTAACAAGAATGATGTTCCTTAAATCCACGTTGACTGTATGGCAATACACCGTTCTCTTCGAGGTAATTCATAATGATCAAACCAACATGTGTTCCAAAATCCAGCTGCATATCGACTTTAATGATATGGGCCTTTAATTTAGTGGATTACTGTTATTGCCTTTCTTGAATATTGGTGTTTGTGTGCTACTTTCCAGATTTTGGGCACGGGTCTTCTGTCAAGTGAGCAGTTGAATATGATTAAGTATGGAGCTATTGCATCAGCATACTCTGAAAGGAACCTAATTGGTATACAGTCTGGATTGGAAGACTTCGTTTTATTAGGTGATTTAAATTGCTTCACTACTCTAAGGATATCTACTGCCAAGTGACTCACGTTGGCAGCTGTTCTTGATTCGAACGCTGGAATATTTACTTCATCTTCTTTGGTGAAGGAATTTCAGAAGGCTGTGTTTAGTAATTCTGCTTCAGGAGCACAGTCATCAATAATGTTTCCATTGCTGTTAGGCAGAGAAGACATTGACTTTGCCTTGTCTCTAGCATATTTTACATACGACTATAATCTCTGTAGATTTTCTGGTAGGTTTCGAGACAAAGTTTTGTTGTGGAATCTATTATAAACATCTCAAATTGAAGTCCACACTAAATTTCAAGCTTCTGTAAAAGATTGCCAATCTTGGGGATTTTGCATTTGTCTAAATTTAGCATGCTTTTTTTCATGGTTTTTGCAACTGTTTAGACCTGTTTTGTGATCTGTTGTTCGTTAATTTATTTGGTGTAAATCTATCAATTGCTGTCAATACTATTTCTTTGAATTCAAACTACATCTTGTATACACTTATGCAGTTAATTTGGAAGGATTGGAGATTGTGCCTCAGGAAGGCATCATGCAAATTTTTATCTGATAATTTGAATAGATATGTTTTTTTGTTTATTTTTACTTGATTTGGGAGTTACAGTATTCAGTCTGGCTACAACAAACCTGTGTCCACTAATTCCTGTGTCTTTTTTGATGCTTGTTATTAGCTCGGGATTATTTGTTGCTATGAGGTCAAGTGTGTTCTCAGAACTGTTTACTATTCGAGTGGGCTCATGAACTAATTGCTCAAAATAATTTTCAGAGAAAACTGAGTAGCACAATTTTGGATGATGTTTTATGCATACCTCCAGATTTAAACATGTAGTTTTGCCAAATTGTCGAGGGTAAATTGAAGTCGCCACCACTATAATGGTATGAGTCTCTAGTAATCCATCATGAAAAGTGGGATTGCATCTGGATATGAAGTACTCGAGTAATAACAACAAAACCAGCAGTTGTATTTGAATTCAACATTGTTTATTCTTTTTAAAATGTGCTACCAGTTTAGGCACCAAATGGTGTAGTCTTCAGGCCCTTGTGTATGTAAACATACATAACATGATAGAAGAGTATGAGAGCACAGACAACATAAGTCATATTTTATGGCTAAAAAGGGATAAATCACATCATAAAATTACGTAATAACTATATAGTATTGTTACCCATACGAAACAAAATTTAGTATATGCTTTGCATCCCCAACAACCACCTCCACTGCCCCCCCCCCCCCCCCCCCCCCCACACACACACACACACACACACACACACACACACACACACACGGACAAGTGCCATAATAGAGTTCAGAGGAACCCACACATGTGATGAGTTGCTGTAGAGTACTATCAGTGGAGCATGTGGCTATTTGTATACCATGTTTTACATTGTTTACATTTTTTGGGGTTTGGTATGTCAGTGGGTTTGTATTTTCCAGCGAACGTTTGGTCATTAGGTTTGTGTTGCATTTGTCCACTGCGGCCACTTGGTATTATGTTATAAGTTTCTTATAAGTTTCTTTCTTTTTTCTTTTTTCATTTTTTTTAAATCTCATATTGGTACCTGTTCTGGTGAGGAATATATGTGACTGCAATCTCTTTGCTGGTGTAACTCATTGTACACGTGGGTTCCCCTCAAGTCTGTTATGTCATTGCTGCAAAAAAAAAAAGGCTGTGTAAGTTGGATGCTAAATTTTGTTCTATGTGGGTAACAATACTGTTTTTAATTATGTAATTTTATGATGTTATTTATCCCTTTTTAGTCATAAACTATGATTTATGTTGTCTTTGCTCTCATAGTCTTCTATCATGTTATTTGTGTTTTCATATGCAGGGGCCAGAAGATGACACCATTTGACGTGGAAAATGGTAATCTGTTTTAAAAATAAAAATCCATGCTGGGTTCAAATACAGCTGCTGGTTTTCTTATCGTTATTAAAGTACCATAATTGTATGAGTTGGGGTATGTGTTTGAAATTAGACTCAAGTTTTCCTTGAACCTTTCAGCAATTGTATCATCTGAGCTTGGATGTCTGTAACAGAATCCAGTTATTATTTTATTTCGGTTGCCAAGAATGACCTCTACCCATACTAACTCACAGGAACTATCTACTACAGTTTTGCTACAAGATAAACTACTAACAGCAACAAACACTCCCATCACCAACTATATTTAGTCTGTCCTTTCTGAACACCATTAGTTCCTTTGCAAAAATTTTAGCTGAATTTATCTCCAGCTTTAGCCAACTTTCCATGCCTATAACTGTATTAGCAATAGTGCTTTCTATTAGCATTTGGAGCTCAGGTACTTTCCTAACACAGATACAACAATTTACAACTGTTATTCCTACATCTACATTATTACTGTGTGTGCCCTTCACCCATTGAGACTGAAGCCCTTTTTACGTTTTCCTGAGACCCTTTTAACATAAAAGAGCATCCAGTCCATGCCACACAGCCCCTGCTACTCGTGTAGCCAGCCGCCTGCTGCATGTAATGGTCTCCTGACCTATTTAGTGGAACCCGAAACCCCACCAACCTATGGCGCAAGTTGAGGAATGTGTGGCCTACACACTTGCAGAACCATCTGAGCCTCTGATTGAGGCCCTCCACTTGGCTCTGTACCAGAGGTCCACAATCAGTCATGTCGCCTAGGCTGCAAATAGTGAGCTCTGCTTTTGTCTTACAAGCAAGACAGGCAGCCTTTACTACTTCAGATAGCCACTCGAAGCCAGAGAGAATCTATTTTGATCCAAAGTGACACACATTGGTACCAACTTGAGCTACCACCTGCAATTGGTTGCACCCTGTGCTCTTCATGACATGCAGAGGGACCCGTGCCAAGTCTGTAATGACTCCACTTGGTACACACACGGAGTGCACAGTGCCTATCTTCCCCTCTTTGACAGCCATGTCCCTAAGGGGGCCCCATAACGTGCTTAACATTGGAGCTGGCAGCTCACAGTAATACCACCCTCTGTGACTGCCGGGATCTTGCAGGCTGAGAGGTTTCCTCTGATACAGGACAAGCGACTGTATTGGGCTGAGGGACATTGTCAACCACGGATAGCACCTGGAAACTGTCAGACCAACAGAGGAGACTTAATATTCAGCCCCCCCCCCCTCTTTTGCAGTCTGCCATGCCCTGAGATGACCTCCCACTCTACCACCGGTGAGGGGACAACCTTAATGTGAACAGTAATTGGGCTGGCCAATGGTGCGGACCAGTCGGCGGATTTGTGGGTCATGCTGGATGTCCATTGGATTCCCATGGCCAGTCCCAAACAGTTATGTCTGTCCACTGCAGCCTCAAGCTGTGTAACTGAAGCCAACACAGTCTGGAATAGAGAGTGAAGTGTCACCAACTCAGCTCGCGTCCACACGTAGCAATCAGTTCCTATCCATACTAAAGATGATGGAAAACTACACTACACAAACAAACCAAACAACATCAACATGCGCTGTAGAAGTCTACTGTAGATGATTACGAAAATGCGAGAACTGTATAATAAATTAGATTAATAAAATCAAACAACAGAAAATCCAGGATGGAATGTAACAAATTAGATTAACATGCAGATATTGAAAAACTAAACTACCAAAGCACACAGATGAGACTAAATAATACTTTTCTACACAAATAGAAATGCATGAACTGTGTCTAATGAATATTAAATTAACATGCAGAAATTCAAAAACTAAACTACCAAAGCTCACAGGTGAAACAATGTAATCTTCTCCTAGTTAGGAACTCATAAAGCATCCCAAAATTGGTTACTTCCCTCTTGTTGGTGTTCGTAGGCTGGTGGCAGCTGCCTGGCTGACCGGACTACTGTCTACGAGCAACCACTAGCTTTCAAAACAAACAAATGACTGTTGACATCCACTACATGCCATGAAACCACAAATCACCACCACCACCACCACCACCACCACCATTCATTGTCCTCAAGTTCTATGGCCGTTCCTGGCCTTTTTTGATTCTGCTCACTATAATTGCGGTATTGATGTTTGACCCAGTCATTCCGACATACTTTTCCACATGTACACGGCATGCAGTATTCCGAACATTGTGAATGGTTCTACTTTGTCCTTTACTGATTTGAGAAACTCTTTGATCTTCTTGGTCACTTTGTAAATCATCTTTATGCAGTGTTTGCACAATATGTGGCCAGTTCTGTCCTACATTCTGTGGATCTATGACAGAAAGGCCGTACCCAACAATTCTTCTTCCAGTGTGTCACTTTGCTGAGGGTTGGGTTTAGTGACACATCTTACACAGCTGGTGGAGTGCCCATTGCTCCTCAGGATGCATTCCAGGTGTTGCATCTCATGTCTGTTGTTCTGTGGTTCACATATTCATGTCGTGTTATGAGCATATTAATTATTCCTCTTTCCTGGCTCAGGTGATGATTTGACAGTCTATTGGCCATGTTGTCAGTTTTCCTTATACCATGTCTCCCAGATTCTCACTATTCCTCATAACCAGCACATTTAGAAAGGATAGCTGTTGGTCCGTTTTTATATCCACAGCAAATTTTATGTTGGCATGGGTCTGTTCACATTTCTTAGGAAGTCATTGAGTTGTTTATCACCATAGTTCCACATGAAGACTGTTTCATCGACATACTTTTACCACACCTTAGGTTTACAAGCTGCATAGTCCACGCCTGTCTTTTGAAGTGCTCCATGGCGAAATTGGCGACCACGTGATTTAAATGGACTAACCGCGATGACGTGTTCCAGCTGTTCGTAGAAATCATCACTCTACATAGCACTTGTTGAGACGTACATCAAAGAACTTGATGTCCTTCAGGAAAATGGACCAGTGATCTCCAGAAATTCATTGAATGCCACTGTGATAGACAAAGACACTGTCGAAGCCCAGCAGGGCATAATTGGTCAGAGTTGTAGGTTTTTCAGCTTCTCAATAAAAATGTTCCATGTTCTTTATGTGTATGTTGGCTTTTTGTAAGTACAGCTGAAGCAGAGGCCAAGTGTTGGACCAGTTTGTACATCACTGAGCCAGGAACACTTACGATTGGTCTTAATGATACATAATCTTTATGGACTTCTGGTACCCGTATAGCTGAGGTGGTAGGGTTTCAGGTACATACAATTACTGGTGGCTGCGGGCTTGACTTCATCCCTCTGTCAGCAGTGGTGGGTGAACCTTTGACAATGCCTGCTGCTCACATTGGTGAAACATTAGGAAAAATCATTAAACAAACATTGGCTGAAGACGTTGAGACGGAAGTCAGCAGGTAATATGTCAACAATTGGCCTTGAAAGTCTCAACAAATTTGTACTGTACCTCTACTGGGAGGAAATTCCAGGATTGTACCAACAACGGAAGAAGAAAGTCCTCTTAGATTTTTATCACAGTTTGCAGTGAAGTGATCATATCAACCATTCAAGCAGTTTGTAACTATAGCAGGGTGGAGGTGGGAAATTCATCCAACCAAGAAAAACTTGACAAAAACTGATGCACAGCTTTTTCTGTCAACTCAGTGGCAATGTGCATTGAGGCAACTAGGATAAGATTGACAGCATCACTCACAGAAGCATTCAGGACAAACTCAACTGCTGCACCAAGTGAGAGAAGAAAAAGTATGTAAAATGTGGAAAGCATATTGTTAAATCAATTCCCAACATGTCACACACAATGGTCAGCATAAGTAAACTGCCACTGACCCTAGAGGAATTGTCTGTCCTTCCAAAATCAGGGAATTTGATTGTCATCCTCTGAATTTTACCTTTGGAGGATATCATTACCAACGCCAATGCGGTCATCCAGAAGCTTCCTCATGAAAAAGCTTAGGAAATACACAGTGAAACTGCCACAATGCTACATCAGGCCAAACCACCAGCTTGCAACCTGAATAGAGAAGAATTACAAACTATTGAGAGCATTAACGTTGACAAGAGCATATTGGTACTGCCTGCTTACTTAATTGGTGCATCATCCACCCAGAGCTAGAGAGGAACCTGTGTTGTACGGGTTACCAAAAATCCATAAATATGATGTGTAGGTGCAACTGATCACAAGTGCTCGTGGCTCACCAATGTATAAACTGGCAAAACACTTGACCCCTCTACTTCAGCTGCATGTGGAAAAGACGAACACATACATAAGGGACACAAGACATTTCATTGAGAAACTGAAGAAATTAGGACAAAATGATGTAGTGATAAGATTTGATGTTATTTCTTTGTTCACCAAAGTGCTTCTCAGCGACAGTGTGGAGCAAATAGGTTCACTTTTCTTGCAGGACATAACCAAAATCTTCCACGTATGTCATACCACAAACCACTTAGTGGAATGGCGATTTCTATGAACAGCAGGGAAAGAAGAAAATTGAAGCATTTGAGATGTGGTGCTACAGAAGAATGTTGAAAATTAGGTGTAGGTGAGGAAAGAAATATATGGATACACTGGCAAGTAGAAAGTACAGGATATGGAACACACTGGGAAGTATAAAGGACAGGATGGCAGGACATCTGTTAAGAAATCAGGGAATAGCTTCCGTGGTACTAAAGGGAGCTGTGGAGGGTAAAAATCTTTCGAAGAAAACAGAACTTGGAATACATCAGCAAATAATTGAGGATGTAGGTTGCAAGTGCTACTTTGAGATGAAGAGGTTGGCACAGGAGAGAAATTTGTGGTGGGCCGCATCAAACCAACCAAAGGCAGATGACTCAAAAACAAAGCTTGAAAATGTGGCCACAGGTAGTCAATTTAGTCCAGTGGTTACCAGTTTCTTCAAGGGGCATTTGAAAAGACAGGCACTGGGTTTGGCAGATTGTAACCTTATGAGATGATACATTTATATCGATGACACTTGTGCTGGGAGCCATGGTGAGAAACAGCTCGGTGATTTCCTAAGATATCTGAACAGTCTCCACGCAAACATGAAATTTGCTATGGATGTGAAACAGGAGTAACAGCTACCCTTTCTTGTTATGCTGGTTACGAGGAATGGTGAAAACCTTGGCCACAGTGTGTTTCGTAAATTGGCATACGTTGACGAATACCTGCGCAAACTGTCAAATCACACCGCAAGTCAGAAAAATATACTCATATGTGATCTGCAGCAGCTTATACACAAGATGCAACATCTGGGAAGTGTTTTGTGGAACAATGGGTTCCACACCAGTTGAATAAGAAGTGATCTGAAACTTAACTCTCAGTGAAGTGACACTTTGGAGGAAGAAATGTCTGGTATGTGCTCTCTAACATACATTACTTGGTGACAGACATAATTTTCTGTATATTGCTCTAACATGGCCTAACAACTATTTACAAACCAACGGAGATGATCAAAGGGTATCTCAGATTGGCAAAGGATGAAAGATGCCCACATGCAATCTTGGAAATATATTTTCTACAATGGAAAAGTCTGTCTGAATGGCTGGATGATATATTAGTAGCAGGATCACTGAATATAAATGGTATTGCATTTTGGGGCAGATGGAGAAATTGGCTGTGGCAGAGCACATGCTATGTGAGACTGACCGCATGATCAGAATTTGCTGACACAGAAGTTCTTGGTGCAGAGAACAGTGACTCTGCTGACTTGTTCAAGGAAGCAATAGAAATTCACAATAATGACAATAATTTCAATAAGAAAGATTAAAGCCTTGTAGTAAACAGAGCCTTGGTTCCTATGCTGCAGTGAGAAAACGTCGCATGTTACTTTGAGAGACTCGCAGCAGTACTGACCAGGGAAAAGCTGTCGGATGCTGGCATAACTGATACATATGATCTGTAGTAGTTGTTGTTGTCTGTTCCAGTCCACCAGCAGCAATGGAGGGTCAGCCTTTGATAATGGCTGCAGTTGTGCTGTTGAAACTTGTAGAGAAATTTTTAATGTTGATCAAAGATTCCAAGACAGAAGCCGGCAAGAAATACATCAACAACTAGCCATGAACGCCCTTAATAGTTTTGAACATAGTTTCATTTAATATTCAATTATGGCCACAGAAATGTTGAGTCACTACAAGTCTTTGAAGTAAATACATTTGAGTTGGTTACAGAGCCCGATACGACAGAAGCCGAAAGCAACTCTCTTGGCTGACAGGGGTATGGCAAAGGTGTTTAGGGGTTGTCCTGAAGTGAATCTTACGAAATATTTGGCAGTGTTAAAGTTTCACATGATCTATGTTTCACTTGAAACTGAGGAATGTGCACGTCTGCCCAGAAATCAGAAGTTGTACATGCTTTATTTTTGGTCATACAAGCTATTATTATATTGTTTCAAACATTGTGGGTGGAGTATATTGAATTAAGTATAGGTGAACTGAATTGTAAAATACATTTCAGTTGAGACACACATATTTTAATGCTTACTTTGGTTGAAAACTACTTTATTCCATGTCTTGTGTTGTGTGTAAATGGGGGGGGGGGGGGGGGGGGGGGTTACTAGTCACTAGTCACTTCAGATGAAATGGTATTTGTTAACTGTTGTATGTTTATCCTGTAACAAAAGAAGCTGTGATAATGTTAATAAGAAAACTTTATATGAAGATTTCATATTAGTGAATCCATTACCTGAATTCCTGTACATATACAGATTCCCCCCCAGCAAACTAATTATAGGTTAATGCTTTTTTTAGTTTTAATGAAGGATTTCTGCGTTGGCTGTTGGCATGAATGTGTATTCACCTCTCCATTATTAAAATATTTATAGCTATAACAAATGTTGTATTACTTAACTTGCTTCAATTTACTATAGTTATTATGAATTCTAATTCCTCAGTTTCCTGAGGGAAGAGAAATTATTTAGTTGAATGTTGATTAATTTGTGTACTTTCAGCCCCAAGCAATTGATCCTTTACTGAGGCAATCCATTGGACAATTCCTGAGCACTCTTCAGGATCCTGATTTGAATGTTCGCAGAGTTGCTCTAGTAGCATTTAATTCGGCTGCACACAACAAGCCTATTCTAGTCAGAGATCTGTTGGATACTGTTTTACCACAGTTGTACAGTGAAACAAAAGTCCGTGTAAGTAAATATGCTTTCAAATTTATTCATGTGGACAGTTTGTTTCTTGTTGTTCTGTTATGTTTTTAATTTAAACACCGAAGTTGGTCTAGCCCAACATGGAACAGTTTTGTCATTAGAATAACAGTAAATAAACAACATGTTCACACAACAAGGATTTGATTTTTAAATTCAGAGTAAGCAATGTGTTGAAGCATAGTTGAAATTAAATTGGAAGTTAAGAAAATTGATGAAAATTTATCAGAAAATTCTAATTTAGTGATGAGATCTTTTGTGTGTACATTGTATGAATATCACTAAAATATCTGGTAGTGCATCGTTGAAGTTGACGTGTTAATGCCACAGCTGCAGTATTCAAAATGTAATTGATAAAAATGTTGTATTGATAAAGAGGCGAATTTATTAATGCCAATTGAAGAGGGGTGAAAGCGTAAAATGTCTTTGCATAAACAGTTGTATACAATGTTGCTGGTTGCTACATTTCTCAAAGTAATCTCCTTACTTAATTCACCTGTAATTCCACTCAATCAGATTACTTGTAATACAGCTTCTAATCAGGCCATTTAGTGAAAGCTCCATGATATGGGTTTTTGGGATGGTTATTTATGAATCTTCTTTACTTAATATATTTTGTTTTTAAATGATTTAAAGAATTGAGGAACAAAATGTAAAATGATAGAATTAAAAGTTAGAGGGAGTGTGAAAAAGTGATAAATATACACACATTATCACGGTATAGTTATATATGCGGCCACTTATCATGGGATGATTATATATTTTTTATTTTTATAATTATATTTTATGATTTTGGTTGGGGTGTCTTTAAATATTTTGGGCTAGCATGAGACTTAATTAATGTATACCGCGATAACACTCGTACGGACATTGGCTGCCCCGAAGTACGTACGATATAATATTATTTAAACACAACGCGCGATTCTACACCTTCTAATAGATGGTTTGCGTGAGCGCTGCCATTTAGAAAAGAAAATGTACGTATTCTTATCCAAACTGTAATTATTAATATGGGTCTCGGGGGCTACTGGTTATTTATGTACCAAATTTAGCAAAGATGAACTGAGATATTGCGGAGCTTATTGAATGGAATGATTTTCAATATTTCTTGTTCATTATTTGTAAGGCAAAACTGGAGAGAATCTCATCTGCCATTAAGTGGCCGAAATGCAAGATAATGAACTCATTCAGTGCTGTGAATTTTAGTGAATGAAATCTCTCACTATGAAATTAATGAAAGATCAAAATTAAGAAGTCTCTCACATTTACATTTAATATTATAACATTAATTATTAATTATAAAAGATAGTCAGCATAATGGCCCACCAAATGCTGCTAGGGAAGAAGAGCTCCCCGCAACTCGAACTTATGAAAAAACTTGGTTAATGAGAATTAATGGTTGTGACCATGAGAGGTGACAACTAAGTCAATAATACACACTTTCTAATAACAATTTCTATTATACTTTGCAAAAATACAGAAAAAACTAACATTATCATCCAGCGCTACAATGGTGGCCTACCTCTAGACGAAACATAAACAGGAGAGTGAGTTCAGTCAAAGCATTGTCTATGACCTTCAAGGCCTATGTTACACAGAGATTATTCGATAATAATGTTACACAGAGATTATTTGATAATAATAATTTACATTCTTTACTATTTGTTATGCACTGCGCAGGCGTACTTAGTCTTTAGATAATTTATGGTTCACATGTCGCATAACAAAAACTTCTTTTTCCTTTCTCCAAATGTCCATTTATGTGATGTACCATCACAACATTAGGCTTCGAGAAAGAGGTAAAATTGTGCTGTATACAAAAATTGGTTGCAGCTTGAAGTAAATTGTTGTAGATTAATTTTGTTGCATTGTTTCAGAACCTTACCTAGTCACAGTATTTGGAAGCAGTGTTGTCAGGAAAAGATGGTTCCAATTATTTGATGATAAAACAAGCAACCACTCCTTCTGTTGTGCTGCAAATCACATACTGAAACAGGGCATTGGGTTTTGCTTATTCCGCGTGTGACATAAGCTATGGGGGAGGGGATCTTAAACACAACATATGACATCAGAATGCAGGTGTTCCCATTGACTGTCAAGTTTAATGTTGTCAGATATGTGGCAGTACTATCCTTGCCTTCAACTAAGGAAATGTAATCAGCAAAAGAAATGTCTTTCTACTGTGGTTGTATGATTAGTAAAATTTTTATTGTAACAACCCTGTTCCTAATTAATTGTTTCCATTTGTGTAAAACAGAAAGAACTGATTCGAGAAGTGGAGATGGGGCCTTTTAAACATACTGTTGATGATGGACTAGACATCAGAAAAGCAGCATTTGAATGCATGTACACTCTTCTTGACTCCTGTCTTGACAGACTTGACATTTTTGAGTTTTTAAACCATGTGGAGAATGGATTGAAAGATCATTACGATATAAAAATGCTTACTTATTTAATGGTTGCCCGGTTAGCGCAACTTTGTCCTACTGCAGTTCTACAAAGTAAGTACTGAATATCATACTTATACTGACTAAGTTTTAGTGTAACACAGTTAAAACTGATCTGTCTCTTAAACACACTTTGGTTGTGGAAAGGTTACTTGAAGTTTTCGTTAATGTTAGTTCAGACAGAAAATTGTTTCATCAGAATTTATCTTCCTGTGCTGTTGTCGGATCTCTTTTGTCCTCTTCTGCCTCATTCTGTATTCTTTTTTTCCCATCTCCCTACTCTCTCCTTTCCTGTCCCTCCACCTTCCACTTCCCTTCCCACCCTATCTTGCCTCCCTGCCTGCTCGATCTTGCCTCTCGCCCCACCCGATCTTGCATCTCTCTACTGTGCAACGCACCGTCTTGCCCTATCCTCCTGTTGTGCGTCACACCTTCTCACCCTATCCTACCCCCCTCCCTCCCCCTTTCTTGCATTCCTCCCTTCCCTTCTCTCTTCTCACCCTATCCTGCCCCCTCCTCTCTCTCACCTTGCCACACTGTCCCTCCCACCTGTTCTGACCCCCATCACTACCACCTCCATAGTGATTGTTGCTGCAATGAATATGCTGTCTTGCTCATAATAATGGTAGTTCTTCATTTCTCATGTGTAAATATTACATTTGCCTCAGTGTTGTTATTTGTAAGCATTATAGTACTATCAGTACTTCTAGCAGTTCAGTTACAATGAAAGTATACCTATTCAGCCCTATTGTTTGTGTAAGCTGTTTCTGTTTAATTTTACTTTCCCACATTTTAAGGGTTGGAACGTTTGATAGAGCCACTGCGGAATACCTGCACAATGAAAGTTAAAGCCAATTCTGTTAAACAGGAGTATGAGAAGCAAGATGAACTGAAACGGTCAGCAATGCGAGCTGTCTCTTCCTTACTTACTGTTCCTGATGCAGGTATGGAATTTAAAATTAACTGTAACATTGTTGCGTAATGTTGTTTTTAATACTGGAAGCATATTTCATCAAAATGTAAGTATTTTGTGGAAAGTGATACTAGAGTTAAAATGTCAATAGTGTACTTATATCTTTTTCGTTTGTCACGTTGCCTGCTATTTATAAACAGTAAAAAAGTAAGTTCTGCTTACATTGTGCAATTGTTTGCATGATGGCCTAACTGAGATAGTTTTTTAAATCTAAATTACGTTATTTTTCAACGAAATTGCCCTTTGAAGTTGGCAGTTATATGTTGGGGGTACCAAGAAAAAACCGGAATTGTAATGCTGCGTTGGCAGAGGGTTGTTGCAGAACCTCCCATAAGTCTTTCCACGAGGCGGCATCACCAGACAGTGACTAGTGTGATATCTGTGGCAGTTTTGTGGAGTGTGCACGCAGTGCAGATGTGACAGGAGAAATACTTCTTACAAATCATATGCATCTGTGAAATTTTGTTTCAGCATAGTCCATATAAATCAGGAAAAAATATTACCTTCATAGTCTCGAATGTTATTGAATTTAGCATATGTTAAAATCAAGGACTAAGTAAGGAACACATATTTTTTTGTTGCTCCGAGATACAGCCCTCCAAAGATGACACTACATATACCATTTTGAAGACGCAAATTTTGGAAAAAAATTTTAAAATGCTGTATCTACATCTACATCCATACTCCGCAAGCCACCTGATGGTGTGTGGCGGAGGGTACCTTGAGTACCTCTATCGGTTCTCCCTTCTATTCCAGTCTCGTATTGTTCATGGAAAGAAAGATTGTCAGTATGCCTCTGTGTGGGCTCTAATCTCTCTTATTTTATCCTCATGGTCTCTTCGCGAGATATACGTAGCAGGGAGCAATATACTGCTTGACTGCTCGGTGAAGGTATGTTTTCGAAACTTCAACAAAAGCTCGTACCGAGCTGATGAGTGTCTCTCTTGCAGAGTCTTCCACTGGAGTTTATCTATCATCTCTGTAACACTTTCATGATTACTAAATGATTCTGTAATGAAGCGTGCTGCTCTCCGTTGGACCTTCTCTATCCCTTCTATCAACCCTATCTGGTACAGATCCCACACCGGTGAGCAGTATTCAAACAAGTGTACTGTAACCTACTTCCTTTGTTTTCGGGTTGCATTTCCTTAGGATTCTACCAATGAATCTGTCAGGCATCTGCTTTACTGACGATTAATTTTATATGGTCATTCCATTTTAAATCACTCCTAACGCCTACTCCCAGATAATTTATAGGATTAACTGCTTCCAGTTGCTGACCTGCTATATTGTAGCTAAACGATAAGGGATCTTTCTTTCTATGTATTCGCAGCACATTACACTTGTCTACATTAAGATTCAATTACCATTCCCTGAACCATGCGTCAATTCGTTGCAGATCCTTCTGCATTTCAGTACAATTTTCCATTGTTACAACCTCTCGATGTACTACAGCATCATCCGCAAAAAGCCTCAGTCCGATGTTATCCACAAGGTCATTTATGTATACTGTGAATAGCAACGGTCCTACGACACTACCCTGCGGCACAACTGAAATCACCCTTAATTCGGAAGACTTCTCTCCATTGAAAATGACATGCTGTGTTCTGTTATCTAGGAAGTCTTCAATGCAATCACACAATTGGTCTGATACTCCATATGCTCTTACTTTGTTGATTAAACGACTGTGAGAAGCTGTATCAAACGCCTTGCGGAAGTCAAGAAACACGGTATCTACCTGGGAACCCGTGTCTGTGGCCCTCTGAGTCTCGTAGACGAATAGCGCGGGCTGGGTTTCGCACAATCGTCTTTTTCGAAACCCATGCCAATTCCTACAGAGTATATTTCTAGTCTCCAGAAAAGTCATTATACTCGAATGTAATACGTGTTCCAAAATTCTGCAACTGATCGATGTTAGAGATATAGGTCTATAGTTCTGCACATCTGTTCAATGACCCTTCTTGAAAATGGGGATGACCTGTGCCCTTTTCCAATCTTCTGGAACGCTACGCTCTTCTAGAGACCTACAGTACACCGCTGCAAGAAGGGGGCAAGTTCTTTCGCGTACTCTGTGTAAAATTGAACTGGTATCCCATCAGGTCCACCGGCCTTTCCTCTTTTGAGCGATTTTAATTGTTTTTCTATCCCTCTGTCATCTATTTCGAATCCACCATTTTGTCATCTGTTCGACAGTCTAGAGAAGGAACTACAGTGCAGTCTTCCTCTGTGAAACAGCTTTGGAAAAAGACATTTAGTATTTCGGCCTTTAGTCTGTCATCCTCTGTTTCAGTACCATTTTGGTCACAGAGTATCTGGACATTTTGTTTTGATCCACCTACCGCTTTGACATAAGACCAAATTTCTTAGGATTTTCTGCCAAGTCAGTACCTAGAACTTTACTTTCGAATTCATTGAACACCTCTCGCATAGCCCTCCTCACACTACATTTTGTTTCTTGGAACAGTTCTAGATATTTTGTTGGCTTTTTTTTATTTGAAAGATAATTGCTATGTGATTACAAAGAAATCCTCCATTGAGACTTAACTGTCAAAGTTCTTTCACTATAGCATTCTGAACTTATTTTATACTTTATGGTAAAGGTTTTTTTTTTTTTTTAATGCCAATCCATAAAATTTTTATTTTTTTTATTTTTTTTCCTGTTGATTAGTACCATATAGTTCTACATTCCCTGAAAAGGAGAGCTTACTCTTTTAGGTTGAACAGGTTTTATAAACAGTTGAAATTTTTGCCATACATAAAACCTGTTTCACTACCGCATTATCACATAACAGGCTCATAAAAATCAAAGCCTAGCCTTATTTAACATAATTTTAGTTTTGAAAGATGAGTAAGAAACTAATTTTCAAGTATTTTAAATGGTTCCAAAATGTATGTGAAAGGTCCAAAGACTTAAAGGCTTCAATTTATACAACTCTGTGCACTACGTTTTGCACTGGAATTAACCAGTCAATGAACTAAAAATGTGTCCACTGCTTCAGTATCTTCATTTGATATAGAGTGATGTCTTCCTGTTGAAGCAATAGGAACTTGAGAACTTACAGTCTTCAAAACATTGTGAACAGGAAATGAGCACTGATGGTATGGTTGCTGTCTTTCAGCTGGAAACCTGTATCCAGCAGCTGTTCCATGTGGCAGCATAAAGTTCACTACAATTTTGTTTAACTGATAATGGTGTCAATAATCTCTGCAATCCACCAGTCAGTCATACACACACGCTACAAACATCCCCCTTCTCAGGTTGTGAATCTGAATATTAGCGTGCTGCTTCTGAGGTGTTGGCCGAACAAACGAAATTTCTTCTTTCTTGCTCTTTAATGTGCGTGCAATATGAGTTCGCCCATCACTTTGAGTCCAAAAATGTTTCTTCTGAATTCCTTTCACGGGAGTACTTTGTTTGGACCCATTCTTTTTTCTGCTCACAGTATTCTTCGATTTGCTTGTTGGACAAAAGAATGAGGGCTGTGGATATTTGAGATTTCACGACTCTCGTGAAATCCTCAGCATTCTGAGTCGCAGCTGTATTTGGTCTGAAAAGATTATGTTTTGTAACATGGTGCTTCAGGGGGCCTCCTATACCATCACAAGGCCCCTTCCCATGACCAGTAGCAATGTATACCCAGTCAGGTGGCACAAGTGACTTACTCAATTCAAACAGCTGGTAACGATTTTTAAAACGACTAGGAGCACCATCAGAAATAAAGATGATCTTCTCTGCCCATGTTTACAGTTAAGAATTTTGTGCATTACTGGCAAAGCATGTGCTGAGTCATTACTTGTAACTGCAATGCTTGTGGTCTCGATCTGAAAATATGTCACTTCTGTAAAAATGGAAATCTGGTCATTACTCCAATGATACTCTTGTACTTCTTGTGGGAGAATTAAGACTAGTTCTCAGCAGAATCACAGTGAAGTACTAAATATAGTTCTTCAGCCTTTACACACCCTTTCACTTCTGCAATGTGCTGTTGTTGCAATTTCTTCAGATACTGGTGTGTTACTGCTTTCACTGACCATTTACCAAGTTCATCAATGAAACAAAGGCAACAGTTTTCTTAATAAGTTTATTTTTGTCCCATGTCGCATACGTAACTTCTGCAGAGTTATCTGCTACGTCTTCCAGGCCAAGTGTCTGTACAGACAGTCCTCCCTTTCCAGGGCAGTCGCCATCCATATTCTTGAAACAAAGAAGTCTCTCACTTTATGCCACAGACTACTATCAGGGTGTATACGACCCGGGACAACCGGGAGATCCGGGAAAAACATGGGAATTTTTTCATCCGGGAAGAAACCGGGATATTTTTAGAATTCTGGGAATTTTTCGTTGTTTTAGTTTTCAGTTAGATTTTTGTAATTTTGACTAGTAAGAACCGATACTCTAACAAAGGATATTAATGTATCCCACTACTACAGAATAATGCTTCAACAATACAACATAAACGAGAGAAAAAAACGAAAATAATTGAAATTGCAAAGGAAATGTGCCATATACGACGACACACAGTGCTCTTGTAAGCGTCTGCCAATTGAAAATGTGTCAAAGGCTTTAGGAAGACTGTGCAGTGCTTCATAACAACAAATTAACTCCACTCTACCGGGAAAAGGGGGCGCGGAATTCATATTCTTGAGGGAAAAAAAACTTGTTTCACAAAGCACATAGCATCCAGCGCACGTTTGTCTATCGATTATTCATATGATTTTGAAACACTTCTGTGTTGGTTTTTGAACATTTTTGAACACATTTTAAGGCGATTTCTGAATGAATCGTAAGTTGACTCTTGAATGCATGCATAGTGTACATGATGTCTCTGTCAGGAGAATCCTCGTCGCATCTAGAAATAAACTTTCCGCAGACAAAAGGGGATGGGGCTATACGAGCTGAGGGAATGAAGCCGAACTGATGAATGCCAATCGCTGTCTGATTATGTGGTTGATTGGGTTTGCGAATGACCAGCATTGTTATAATTACTAGCGAAATCCATAGATTCAGACTACCAGAATGGAGATAAACGACTGACAGGTATAGCAGGTGAGAAAGATTACGTGTTATTTTCCAGGTGTATCCAAGAAAATGAAATGTTGACAGAAAATTTTTGGCCAGATCGCTACACTAGCAAGGACCAGTAGTACAGTCCCCGGCTAGCAGCCGCGTAAGTTCTATTCTGGAAGTAACGCGGAAAAACGTGTTGTTTGAACACATAATAACGCCTAACCGGAAAATAATCACAGGATAACTAAACCTGTGATTCTGGCAGTGTTAGTGAAGTTAATCGGCGAACAAATTTTGACAGTGGCAGCAATAGCTACAGAATTGGTGATGACAAGATTGTTTTTTACAACAAGGAAGCAGAAGAAACGGGGATATCACACAAATAATGGAAGAAAAAGACGAGTCCAAATTTATATAAAAATTTCGTAATACTACTTTTCGATCTCATGCTTGAGAAGCTGGTGCGTATGAATGAAATGTGAAACTATTTCCTAACATAAAGCTTTTTGCTTGTAGTAGGCCTAATAGGCGTTTGATATTGGTACTTTGTGGATTATATTCTTTCGTGTTATAAAAATGGCCATTTTTGCCAAAACAGTCTCGTTTATTTGGCGTGTTACAAAATTGCTGCCATATTAGAAAGGCCTATTTTGTTTTATCTAGTACACAGGGACAAAATAGACGTAATCAGATTGAGAAACCACACCAGTCTTGGGTATTATTTGTATTAACAGCTTCTTCAGTATTAGATAACGACATTTCGATTTTTCATGTAGCAGAACATTGACGAACTTTGAGGTAATAGATCCTTTTGCAGAAAAGAAAGCACGCCATATAAAGCTGTAGCAAGATTAGAGAGAAAAAAATGCTAGGAGGTAAGGTTTGAAGAAATGCATAATTTCTTGCTTAACTCGTGTCAGTATTGGTTTTATATATCCTATATTTAATTTTATGTCACACAAAACAGCAAGTTATTAACTAATAGGCAATAAAGAGTTCAGATTTTCTGAAGAGTTCTTGTTCTCTCGATTAGAAAGAATCCCATCCTCCTATTGTGAGATTTTTTTTAAGAGGGGCTGGCTGTCAAGCCGGTCGAGTGGGAGAAGGAGAGCCACCACAGGACATTTCAATTTCCACACTCCTGAATATAGTTTGGACGTGTGGTAGAAAAATGCTTTATGAAGAGTCGTGGCACTGCACTTTGGCATACTTGAGACCAAATAATATGTCTTACATTTCCTCGAACACGTATGTTTTATGTTTCAGACTTTTCAGAAAGATGTCCGCTACAGGATGAACGTATTTTGAAAATTCGATTTTTTTAAGTATTGACCCGGTTCGCAAATGTCGTAGATCCGGGGCTGATGTGCAGAGCAGTCTGAGTTATAGTGGATAGTCTCCACGTGACCCGTGTATACATTTAGTGATTTTGCTGTTTCCCCTTCGTTTACTCTCATGTCAAATGAAAACAAAATGGATATCTGTGGCTGGGAGCTCTCAAGTGAATTAAAACACATTCACATAATTACGGAAGGCTGAAATATGTCATTAGTTTCAGATTTTATTTTATTTCCACCTTACAGTCAGGCATTAATTGCCTTGCGGAACAATGAAGTTATTTTTGTCTGTTTGCTAAAGAGATTTGACTTTTGTTAACCTTTTCTGCAGAGGGAGTCATGTATTCGAAACAAAATGTTTAATTCCACAGTACTGGCTAGTTTCAACTGTTCACTGCATTTCAAGTAAAAGTTTTCAGTTTCTTGCACGTATGGCATTATGGCATAATAAAGAACCAAACATGATATAATGCAGCACTGGTGCTCCAAGAAAATTTACATCTTGAAAACCACACTGAAAAGCTTAATATCAGGTCAAGGTCTGCTTCATTGGGAATCTGGACATTCGAATGTGCCCTTTAAGTATGCACTTTAAATGTGCACATTTTAATATGGGTCACAAAATTCCGGTGCTCTTGCAGTATCTTCTGATGTCTTGTTTCTTGAATGACATAATGTATGATCTTTCATTGTTTCACACGTACGTACATACGGGCTTCCTACGTCACGATAGCCACCCAAGCGTGGTGTCACTTGTTATCTGCGCTCTCTGGCAACTGCTGAAACGAACCTATTTCTAACAGGTCTCGGGAAAATATTGCGAATGGTGGTTTGAAAAGCATTACTTTCAAAGTAAATATCCTTCTACGTAAGTTAAACTATGTGCAAGAATGTAGCATGAATTTATTAAATCACAGAATGTTTGACTCTTGTTTAAAAATCGACTCTTTGTTGACGAGCCATTTAGAAGAATTTCGAACCCAGAAGATCAGACATTTATGTCATTACTAAAAATTTTACTGGCACATTTGTGTGATATATCTTCCCTGTTTATGTGTTCGTGCTACTTACTAGTGATGTTGCTGTTGGCTGACTACATCGCGTGTCCTATGCTCTGAATATCCGCTGTTATCGACTGGCGAGATCAGGTGATATGAGTTATGAACAGCTTACAAAAGCACATTGATATCTCGATTTCAATGATTCGGGAAGCAACTTGCAGTGTTTGGTGGAATTCCAATGTATACTTTCGTAATACGAATATACACAGCGTACATGTTGCTGCACAGCAAAGATATTTCCAAAATGTATCTTTTTCCCAGAGTTTTGTTTTCTGAAGTGCCGGGAAATTGTACAACCATGTATAAAACCATAACCATTCAAAGGACTGATAAGGGAAAATATACTGTCACCCAGGAGAAAGTGTATTTTTAACGGGGAAATCGGGGAATTTTTTTTCCTTGTCCATGTATACACCCTGACTAATGACTTTATCACACACGAGTTCAAAATTCGTGGAGTACACACACACACACACACACACACACACACACACACACACACACACACACACACACACAGCAGACATCTTTAGGTGGGTGTGGAACTACCCACTTATGTCTTAGTGCATAAAATTTTGATCTTCCAATATGTGAAGTTGTACAGCTGCTCTTACAAACTGCATAATGTTTCTTTAATACTGCGAGTCATGTACCTCTTCGCTTTCACAACTTTTTGACCTTCAACTGATACAGTTATAGTGTCTTTTTTGTTGGCACTCTGGCGAGAACAGTCCCATTTATCTTCCAGATAAAATGACTGCACTGTTTGAAATTGAGCTGCTTCTATAGGATGACTGTGATAGGGATCTGGCCTTCCAAAGACTCCTTTTACAGACCTCACATTTCTTGATTTGTCTACTATGTACTTTGATACTGATGGAACATGGTTCAAATTTTTTTTTAATGTCTCTGAAATAATAGTTAAAATTTGCACCTTTTCACTGTAGGATGCACAGTATTCAACAGCTGAATCAATATTTGTGAAAAATTCCTGGCAAGAGGTGCAAGAATGCTTTGGTTAATTTTCTTCTGAAGGTGGAATTTGTACTTTGAAGAGTGTGGTCAGTTTTACTATAGTGTATTCATCCACAGCTTCAGTAATTTCCCTTCTCTTTCTTGATGCATAGAGCTTATGACTCGACTTTTACTGACCACGCTTTCATAATAGGACTAACCCTCTACCTCTGCAGTTGACTGATTCAGGGTTTTTAATTCCTCTGATGCAAAATATGCCCAATCTGAACAAAGTCTGTTTTTTGGTTTGTCTTACAAATCACTCTTGTATGGATGTGCAAATCGTCAGCACACTTCACTCTCCTGTGACCCCAAACGGAAGACATTTGAAACATCCCTTTTCACAAAACACCCTACAACTGTGTCAACTGGCAAATTCCTCACGAAAACACAGAACTCGCTGGATTGTCTCAGGTTTCTTAGAAGCCTCTTCAGTAAACAAATTAGCACTGAACAACTAGAATACAGAAACCTGCAATGAACAACCGCAACAAAGCAACTGACAAGAAACTACAACAAAGTGTAAGATATATCTGCAGCAATGAAAGCGAAAAGAAATGGCTGCAACAGAGAAAGTGATTAGAAATAACTGCAACAAAGACAATAGAAATAAACATTGTAACAAGGAAATTACTAAGAAACAACTTCATTAAAGACATACATTGCCCTTGAAAGTTAAAAAAATGATTTTTTAAAAGAAAACCTGTCCAACTTAAAAGTGGAAGCTCTTCTTTACAGATAGTATAGTACTACATGGTACTAATGAACAGAAAAAAATCTTTTCTGGATTGGCATTTTTGAAAAAAAAAAAAAAATCTGCAAATTATAAAAAAAATTTCAATAGACGACAGTAAAAGAATTTTGACAGATATGTACAAATGGAGGATACCATTGTAATCATAAAGCAATTATTTTTCAAATAAAAAACTAAGAAAATTATTAGAACTGTTACAGAGATACAGCATTTAAAAAAAAATTCCGAAATTCGCATCTTCAAAATGGTGTTCAGTGTCATGTTTGGAGGGCTGTATCTTGTGACAGGAGTGTTTTTGGAGAAAACAAAAAATACGTGTCTCTTTCTTACTCCTGAATTTTAACGTATGCTAAATTCAATAACAGTAACCCCCCTGCTTGAAGTGATACAGATTATGCCTTTCTACTCAGGAAGAAAGCAGTCAAAACAGTTTTGACAATGCAAACAGTTTACAAAGAACATGCTCTTTGTTAAACTCAAGTGTACAAATGGTTTTCCCTGTTTAAAAAGGGAGAAATGGCCGTTGATGAGCTCCGATCTGGTTGCCCTTCAACTGCTGAAAGTGAGGACATCAACAAAATCTGTGACCTGATCAACGAAGATAAACATCACAGTCGACCTCGAGGACTTACCTGGGTTGTTCTGGAGCTCTGTTAAGTGCATTTTGACCATTAGTTTGACGATGCAAAGAGGGGCAGCAAAGTTTGTGCTGAAGCTTCTCACCAGAGACGAAAGGGATCATCACACTCAAGATGTCATGAAATGGACACGTTCAATGATGATCCATATTTTTTCAACAAAATCATCAGAGGCGACGAGTCATGGTGCTAAGGGCATGATCCAGAAAGTAAACAACCAGTAAAACAAAACAGTCAACTCAATGGAAGTCAACTGGCTCCTCGTCCAAAGAAATTCCAGCAAGTGAAATTGATTGAGTAGATGATTATGGTATAAAAAAAAATCAGAGGGATTACACACACAGATTTTGCCCATCAGAACCAGACAGAAAACCAGTAATTCTGTTTGGAGGTTATGAAAAGTCTGCACAGAAGTTTGGTGCAAAAAGTCCGGCTTTGTGGAATTCCAAGAAATGGTTCCTTCATCACGACACTGCTCTTGCACATTCAGCTCTGTATTCACGAGTTTGTGGCATCAGTGTCGACTAACATGTCAACCCACGCGCCCTATTTGACAGATTTAACATCCTTGGACTTCGTCCTGTTTGCAGCAATGAAAGGACTTCAAAGTAAAGCGTTTTGCCTATATCGATGACGTGAAACGTAATGTAGAGGACAAATATAAAAGATGCTTACAACACGGGAATGAACATTCAACAAGTGTATTAATGGTAATGGAGAGTACTTTGAATGAGATTAAGGTTGTATTTGAAAAACAATAAAGTAAATGCTTAAATGCTTTTTACAAAGAAATTCCAGTCCCTCCCACAAACACACACCTGCCACATATGTATGGATAAAATTTGCACTAAGGTCATTTTGTGAGATTTGCAGTATGATTCCCTTGTCCCATGCACACACCCACTGCCACACAATTTATTATTACTTCTTAATAAAAAATTTCTTTTTAGTGTGTACCAATAACTTAACATTTGCTTGAATTCACGACAAAGAACTGGTTATACTACATGTTTCACAGCAAATGTATGAGAAATTAAGGGATTTATGATCAAACCTTATAGAATTTTTGTTGCCAAAAGCAAATGTCTTACCAATTAATATTATATCATCTTCTACACCACAAGCTGTTGTTTCACTGTTGCATTCCCCCCCTCTCTCCACCCCATGCCTCTCCCCATGGCTCTCCCCATGGCTCTCCCCATGGCTCTCCCCATTTGTGCATATATTATTTATTGGAGTATGCATAAACTTCAGTCTTGTTATTATGTGGGTAATTAGAACTAACAACTTAGAATGGTTAGAATCTTAAAATTCCTTGAAAACTAGCCACTGTTGCTACTTAAGTGGGACAATAGATGAAGCCGGTTTACTTGCCGCAAATCTCATAAACAGTTTGATCCAGTGACAATATTCAGCGTATTGTTGTGTCTGTGGTGACATGCAGTGCATTTGTCACATGCATTGTGAGTAATTTTAAGAGTGCTTTGTTTTTCCATTGGAAATTGATGATGATTCTAGTTTAGACTGTTGCTTCTGCTGTTTATCAGAGTGACTTTAAGACCATAGAAAAAAAGCTCGAATGCCTCCTATTCCAAGACACACTTCTACGTCCTTTGAAAGTACTGTGATTAAAGATGTAGGTAGTGGTGTGTCCATTAAACTGTCTTACAAAGAGGCTGTGCCAACTTGTCATCACCAATTTCATCCAAATTTATGGTATATGCAGGGCTTGGCCAGAAATGATTGCCGAAAGTGGGAGTTAGGTGGCCAAGCAGTTACTTAAAAGAAGCATATCTGTATCTGCTGCAAGTTGATGAGGCATGAGCCATTTATGTTTGTGTAGTTGTGTGGGGCAGCGCACAGCAGAAATAGTAGAGGGTGGTAAACAAGTTCCTAAGCAGAAACTTTTTTAATTTTCAATTTTTTATGTTATTTACACAGCAGATAATCTGAAGTAATACTCAGTATATTATCTTTATTAATATTTTCATAAAATGCATGAAAAAGGAGGACGAATAAAAAATTGTGATTCTAAATGAATTTGCAGGATGGGCCTTAAGGTGCACACGAGAACTTTGCAAGTAAAATTGTGTGTTTTTATTATTGTACAGTTGATGACTTACACATGGTTGGATAATATTCATTGTAAGAACAGGGGAAGCAGTAATTGTCTTGGAATCTTGACATGTTTTGAACACTGTTTATGCAATGACATGGTTGTTTTAAAGTTTCTTTAGAAAAACAAACTTGCTTTACATTCATAAAAGGCTCTCCCTTATCACATAGTTTGGCAGCAAACCACGAGTAACACATCGTTTTGCCAGATATTGGCGAGGATAGCTGATGATGTACAATGGAATATATTTTGATACAGTCATCTTGGGTTGATACCTTTTTCTGTCTCGACCGTCAACCTACTGTACCACGCAGCTTCCGAGGGCTGCTCAAAGGGCAAATTGAAACTAATGGGACACAGTCTTGTTTGCTTTAACTACAATCCTGTCTTGGAAAGTTACTTGCAGAGCCATTGTGGGCACTGTAAGTGGAATCCTCTTTTGGAAATTCCAGATTTTGCTTTGCCTACACTTTTCATGTCTTTAATGCGAACATATTAATAAACACAATATTGAGCATTGTTCTCCTTTATTTGCCATGTAAATAATATAAATATTTAAAATAAAAAACAGTTTCTGCTTAGGGACTCTACCCCATGACCATTGGTTTACTGTCCTCTACTCTTTCTGCTGCACTCCATGCTGCCCGGCAACTATGCTAACATATGTGACCCATGCCTCACCTGACCTGTGTCAAAACTGCTATTATTTCAGAAAGCTCGGTCATCTGGAGCTCCCACATATGTCACTTTCTTTTCTGGCAAAGCCCTGCATATACCATAGAGTAGGATAAAATCAATGACGGCAAGTAGGTGTTGTCCCTTTGTTAAAAGGTGCCGGTGTAGGCCACCTTTGAGGTTCCTTGTAAGTACTGTTTTTTCAGAGACTCAAAATCAAATGATTTATTTCACTTTGGGAATGAGAAGAAAATAACATGTTGCATGTTATCTGAGCTTAAGGTGGGTGCAGGTGTTCAAAGTTGATTTGGACTTGAGTGGATGGAAGTCTGCCTATCTTCTCTCGCCAGAATGTCTAATACTGAACTTCAATAACAAATCTTCTTGACGTAAAAATTCTTATGTGGAAAATATTGTTAATATAAATATTGTTAATATAAAACAGATTTTATAGCACTTTGCTTGGTAAAGTATGGAATAATGAAGGTATTATGAAAAGAATAGATTGCTACTCACCATGTAGTGGAGATGCTGAGTCGCAGATAGGCATGACAGAGAGGCTGTTAAACAAGTAAGCTTCTTCGGAATTAAACATACTCATACACAAACACAACTCTCAAACACAACCACTGTCTGTGGTTGCCAAGGCCAGACTCTGATCTCCCCAGCCAGAGATAATAGTCATGGGGGGTGTGAGCAGTGTTTGCATGTGTGTGTGTGTGTGTGTGTGTGTGTGTTTAATTTGGAAGAAGGCCTTTTGGCCAAAAGCTTACTTCTTTAAGTCTTTTTGTTGTGCATATCTCCGCTATATGGCAAACAACAATCTCTCCTTGTGTAAAACTTGATTGACTGTCACTTGTCTAGTATCAAGAATGCACTAAAATTGCTGATAGGTGCAGTGGTCATTCTTTTCATTCATTTTGGGAACACACATTGTGGTCCCATCAAATATGACACAGTAATTTTGCTCGGTAATTGTTAATATTTGATACCATACAACATCAAAATTGAAAAAGAGCTTTTCTGGAATAACATGTTGTTACTAATACATTTATGCTTGAAGTGCTCCTGCCAGTAATCGGTGAGGTGGTAAGACTGAAAATAAAGTAGGTTCCTTATTATGGCTGAGTTAGTGGCATAAATCAATTGTATTTTATTCTTAATTGTCTTGGAGTACCCATTCTGATCATTTGTGAAATAAATTGAATTGTGTGATTTTTTTATACTGGGTTGATAAACATGCGAATAAAGAAGTAATATACTGTTTAATTAAAAATTATGGAAAGAGTAAAGGCAACTACTCAGTGAATAGTATAAGCATCGAGTGAGTGGTTGAGAGGCACATGAGAGACCTAGAATGAAAAGTAGTAATATTCCCTGTCTTGTTTGTGTCTATTGATGACTCAGCAACTCAACTATTTGGTGAGTTGTTTACTCTCTCTACTTTTTATATTCCATGAAAAAACTTTCCATTATCCTAGTCTTAATTAGTGACAGTTAATAAGTAAATGCATATATTTGTGTAACTTGAACCACAAAGTACATATTTTTTATTTTGTGATTACAGATAAAAATCCACACCTAACAGATTTTGTTACACAAATTAAAGGAAATCCTGAACTGTTGTCAATATTTGAATCAATTCAAAAGGATTCATCAGGTCCTGCTCAAGAATCAAATCTAATGGATCTCAGCTGAGCATTTAACTTTGGCCTTGGTCTCCCAATACCTACTAAACGCCTGTAGTAGGAGCCAGGCTTATGCAGATGTGGGATACAGTGAACTTGGAGAATGTTGGAACTCCCTAAGTTTGCCAGAGACTTGTGATCAGTACAAGGAGGATTGTGAGTGCTGTTGCAACTAACATTGTAGGCATATTTAAAAAACAAACTGTATCACGAGAACATAGCTGTTAAATTTTGTTTTCCTGTGATCATTCATACTGGAGCATATGTTGCAGCAGTTAAATTTTCCAAATTGAAAGTCATAATGAGACAACAACATAAACTTTGTTGTTCAAATGACTGGTGTGTTGTTCTTACTGAAACTTGAATGTGATGATTTGTCTTATGTACTACTCATGTTTAATAAAATATAAGTAAACTTTGATTTGTGTTGAGAACTTGTCTGGAAGTATGACGGTGCTGTGTGATTTGTATGCATTATTAATAATTTAACAGCAGAGCTTCATATGTACACGGGTATACCTCATAACAGAAACTCCTTGTTTGTTAATATAAAACAGATTTTATAGCACTTTGCTTGGTAAAATCTCCACCTGTTATTTTCTAATGTAATGTGTAAGGGAGCTATTTTCTTAGGCATTACAAATGCAACACATCTTGATGCTTACTTGTCTCCATATGATTCGTATTTTATTAGTGTATCTTTTCCAGTTTTCAGTGAGCCATTTGTAATTATAATCTGTTACTCGTAAATTCATCTTCCTTATCCATTCTGTTGTATCTTCTGTAACTGATCCAATTCTGAACTTCGAGGTACAATGAACAAAATTGTAAAATAAAATTAATGGGAGGAATACTCTTTAATAAAACAGTAAATCTTTTTTTGTTTCTTAGTTGCTGAATTTTTGTAAGTTTTGTAATACCATCACACTTGCTTTATATGGAACCATGATATGAGCGTGTTCTGAAAGCCTGGACATGAGTGTCATTCTCAAATAACTTCCGAGCAATGTATCCCCAGAAAACACTATATCGTACCATACACCACTTGTGAAAAAATGCAGAGCACCTGTAAGAGTTCCTGGCACCATAAACAATGGAAAATAGCTTCATGTATTACTTTGTTGTGTGATGCTTCAATGTCCTATACTTCAACTGCTGGTTAGAGGTTAGAAAAAATCACATTGCTCTCTGAAGCTATTTACTGCTAAAAGTAATGAGCTCAAATGTTTTTGTTGTGCTCATATGAACTGTTTCATTGCCACCAGTCTGAGCAAAGTGGCACGATTATGATGACGCAGGGCATATGTTTGAAAGTAGTGGGGAAAGGAGATAGTTAAATCGGATTTCGATCTGTCTGGTTTGAATCTTGTGTGGTTTTCTGGATCATTTCACGCAATTGCTGTGGTTTCATTCAAAAAACCTTTGTCCAGTTTTGTTCCATTGTTGTCCAACATGTTTGTTTATTTGACCTCCAGAGATTGTACTCTATTTAGCCATCGAGAACACATGTTCACATAGAGTACAGAGAAAATGCGTAAGTGCATATTAACAGAAATGAAAGCTCAAGCCATCAGTTTTTTCCTTCAATAAATGTTTAACAAATACAATGGTAAGTAAACTAGACATATTTATGTTAAGAATTCACACTACTTCTTAAAATTAATAATTGGTAAATTAATAATTAGTGATAAATGAAAATGATTCCTACAAAGTTACCATGAAGTCTTAAGAAAATTGACAGTCACTTTATACAGGCAACTGTCTATAGAAACAAAAAGAGAAAATGTTGTTTGAGGGAGGAGGTAACCTATACTCATCAAAGTCTAAATTCCAATCTTTCTTTGTCAAATTCAGCATACAAAAACAAGATGTGGTTTACATCTTTGTATCATCTAGCCTTCGTTCTTTCATAGCCTCCAGTTCTGCAGCAGGGTTTGGATAGGTATAGATCCAACCTGTAGTGTACCATTCTTCCAAGCAATATATCTACAGTATATATACACACCACTTGTGAAAAAATGCAGAGTGCATGTACCATTTCCAGGCACCATAAACAAATTATGCCGCATTAGTTGGGCTTTCGTTCGTATATCTGCTCTATGATGATGATGATGATGATGATGATGATGATGAAGGGTGCATTTTGGAAATCAGCACATACACTATGTCAACCCTTGTCAACAAATCAGTGCATAGTTTGTTCTGTGATTAAGAGTATCATTAGTTTAAAAATGCTTACAGATGATATATGTGTCCAGCACTTGTCTGAGAGACATCACACTAGCCCTATAAACAATAATAGTAGCTGAAAACTTCCTCCTTCCAGCCTTGTTAACTAGTAATTAGCAGTATGACCCAGTAGAAGCAATTCGTGTTTCTATAATTAGTTATTTTTTGTAGATCATATCACAATAAACTTTATGGTGTGGAATATATCACGGGAACAAAAGATTGCATAGACAATTAAAATATAGGTTTCTGACTGACCACTTACTTCTGTTCAAGAATTTCTATATAATACAGAAGAAATTGTTAAAGAGAAAAGTCTTACGGCTTCTGGTTCTTTTTCAACACTCAGCAGTTAAAAATACTTGACAGCATTTAGATGAAAATTGCTTTTAAATAAAACAAATATATTATTAATGAAAACAGTTGTGTAACAACGCATTGTGTGCCAAAGAATGGTTCTGTGTATTCGGTGTGATTTCACCCTCAGCTTTCAATTTAGTTTCAACATAGGATTCGCAAAGAAGTGCCCCACTTTTTCTCCTCCTGTGAGCCTGGCTGACAAATGCTTGTGGAAACCATTACATCTGCCGAATTATTGCCATTACTTATATAAATATAATGAGTTAACTAATCACAACTCGCTTGTTGCTTACCTTGTCCATAAAAAAACAGAATACAGTTCCCTACCAGCAAATGCCACTGTGTGAACTGAACTGACAAGGTGAAACAAGTACTTAACACTCATGCTTCCACATTGTGCATAAACTTCAATCTCTTTTTGAACCAGTATATACACACGAGAAACATAAAGGTATTTTGAAGCACAAAAATGGACACCAAGAAATAAACACCCATCTGTGAGGTACAGGGCAAACAGGTAAAGTGAGTGTGAATCAGTGACATAATTTTAACATGCTTATGTTGGGGAATTAATTTTTGGGCTTCATATTTTATAGTGTGATTTCATCTTAATCATATTCGGTCTATCAAGAATATGAATTGAAATATGTAGTTGATTGGATGGCAGGAGAGGGAAGGTGGCAGCTGATAACCATCAGTGGAAGTAATTTTTAATTGCTGATGCCTAGTATTGCTGAAAAGTGGCAAGCCTTTACAGTGATGTATTATTTGGCTTCCACAATAACCAGTGGTGGCAAAGAAAACTCCAATTATTATCTGCTACACTTACTGCCACACTCATGAGGTTTGTCCACTGCTAGCTTACTATGTTGTCCAACCCATGTTTGCCTTTAATTTTCTGTTAGACAGGGATTAATAGGCTACTCAGTCTTATTGGTGTAAACTGTTCTACACTTCAGGAAACTTAATAATCCAGACTTTTTCAGCCTATTGATAGTGTCCTTCACAGAGCCTGGTACATTTCCAATTTTGTTTCCACTTCAGTAGGTTGGCATTATGCTCACTTGGTAGAGCACCTATCCCACACATTTACTGGCATCACCCACAAACAGTAGCACAGCACTGTGCCTTTGATCTACCTCCTGATCCTTTCCAGATTTATTCTGTGATGTCGTAATGCCACGTATTATACTTGTTGTTATAGTCATTCCAATGAAAGTCTATTGAATTTGCTGCAGTTTGCCCCCAAGTGTGCTGCATCAGTGATTCAGTGTGTTCTCTTGGTTCCTGTATACTCTGTCAGTGAATGGACTATCATTTCCACATTAAGAAAGGGTAGTACATTGCTCCTTTAAATTTCTGCTTCCTCTGTGTATGAGATATTAGAACGCTTTTGGTTAACATGGTAGTGGAAGTTGTGCAGTTCCTATTCACTGTGTGACCACTTGAAACAAATGTCAGATCTTGTTTGAAGAGATTTCAGGATTGTAGCCGGTTGTCATAAACTTCACTCCATGATATTTGAGCTGGATGCCTGCCAGTCATCTTCAGGTGAGCCATCGAGTACTGTCTGCCGAAATCTCTTCAAACATTTAATTTCCTGGGAAAGTTTTAAATTTCACAAATGTCATATGCTTGCCAAAGCAAGCATTTGGAACATCATGGTACGGGCTGTATTGCTGATTTTTTAAATGCATCCATAAATATGCTTGCTGCAACTGGTGATAACAGGAATCCCATAGCTACACTGAAAATCAGTTCAGAACACTGTCCTTTCCACCTGAAGTAAGTGGTCACAAGACAGTGATTCATGGGCTCACAGGCATCAGGGGCCACATATTCCTATAGGCTGTTGATAACTTCACCAACCTTACCTTAGGGTTTGCAGACTGGCTACACTTACCTTTCAGAAGTGCAACGATGTGGGCAGAGTCCTTGCCAAAGGACTCTCTGTGACTCTACCATAGAGTCAGAGTTAGTTTTTGCCAGGAGGTAGGCCAGTGAATTTCTACTGTAACTAATGGCCATATACGGTAAACAACTATGTGTAATTTGGGTATCCCAAATAACCCAAGAGCAGTCAAAACGTGCATTTTGAGTCTTCTTGCTGGATCAAATTCTGCAACAGTGCATTGGTGTTGTCCACTTGTTTTAAAACTATTTCACAGTTGTTTTTCGGTTCTACGTTGGCACATCATTCTTCCTTTGTGGTGTTGGCATTCGGTGGTTTTGCACGAACTTAACTTCTTGACTTACTGGTAGATCGGTCTGTCAACATTCTCCCAGCTTCCAATTTTTGATCATACAGGTTAGAGGACAGCTGCAGAAGCATGTGATCTAATGGATAAGAGTTGGGTATCAGCACAAACTTAACTTTATAACTGAGGAAAATGCCATCATGATCGACAACTGTTATTGGATGGTATTGCCCTATTCAGTTGGAAATGCTCAAAGTACAAAACCACAGTTGTAGTTCTGAAATCCTGCTGTGTAGTGTCCCTAGAAGAAGTTATTCTTACAGTTGTGCAAATGTTAATTGTTACTGGGTATGAAGATTGTTCTTGCAAACTAACATTAAAATTCTACAAATATTCCATTGAAATTATTTTTAAAGAGTGAGTCATTTAGTGGGTGTATTTCATAACTAGTTGTTACTGTTGGATGTGCTCACATATCAGTAGTTTCTGTTATTATGAGTGATTGTGAGTAAACAAGCTACTGTTAATACAATATCAGCTGCCTGATTTGCCCCTCTGTCCCAGTGAGAGTCCAGGGTGGAATAATGATGATTTAGATTTTAGTTCCATTGGAAGCACATTATGCTATATGGAACATTTTCTCTGTTGCTGAAAGTTAGTTGTTGCTCAGTATCACATAGTTATGATTCTCTGTTACTAATTGTTTAACACTACCTTCCCTTGTGCGCAGCTGTAGTCAACTGAGGTGAGTCGACAACCTCCTGTTAAATAAATCCAGGATAAATGACTAAAAGGAGGCACTGAGTGGCAGACAGAAGACTGCTAAAAAAAAAGTCTTGTTTTTCCATTGTTACAGAAATGACTGGAAATTAAGCAAAGATTGTTCTATGTATTTGAATTCAACCCCATTTATTTTGTTAAAATCAAACAATGAAAAATCCAGGATGGAATCCAACAATATTAAGAGGGCAGTTTGGTTTCAGTTGCCCAAGACTGCAGGTGTGTGTGTGTGTGTGTTGGGGGGGGGGGGGGGGGGGGGGGGGTGCGCGTGTTTGTTTGATGAAGGCCCATGGCCAAAAGCTTTAATTGTGAGAGTAGGTTCCCCCCCCCTACCTGTGACTTGCCATTTATTTTGTTTCCATTCTCATTATTTTCCTTTTCTTCAACTTCATATTGATAAAGAAAAAACATAAAGGTCATTCACAGGTATTTGCTTTCATTTTGTTGGTCTAAAAACACTGTGGCAAAGAAGGCAGAAGATAATTCTAAGCATCGTTATCCACACAGTCAAGAACTGACTACAAAAAAATTTAGCAAAGAAACAAACGATGACATTTTTAAATGTTGAGTAATTGAGGGTGCTGGAAAGGTGAAAAAAGGAACACATTTGATGTGGGGACATATGAATTAGAAATAATTCAAACGATAAAATAGACATAAGGAATTCAATCAAAGAAATGTTCTGAGGATTGTTTAATATCTAATTTTTATGTTATTGTTTCATTTTAGTTTTTCATTGCTTAGTAAACATTGTCAGTCAATAGGAACTGTGACGTGTATGATGGGATATCTATTATTATGTTGTTTGCCACATAGAAATACAGGTATGACTGCAGGAAACACTTTTTTTCTATGTATGCCGATATCAAAACAGTCCCGATCACTATATATTTGTATTTGGTGACCATCCTCAGGCCAGTTTAATGGCTAACCACAGTGCGATGACTGTGTTGGCGGCTTCACTGGTACTTCCTATAAGCTATGGCTTTGCTGGTATTGCCAATGCAGTTGCCTCACCCTGTCTATTAAACTAGTCTGAGGATGGCAGCAAGGGTGATTCTAGAAGTCGGTCAAGGGGCTAATGGGGTGGGGAGGGTTTGGGGGAATGGAATATCGCTTAACGAAAGGAGAGTTTGGGTCCTCTACCGACAAATTGGTAAAATTTAGTGTCGCTTAAAGTAGTTTTTGGTAACTGCTTTGGAGTTCAGGGTAAAAAATGTGTTTTAATAAATAGGTCACCTATTTTAAGTTCATTGATATATATTGGTTTAGATAATAAGCTATTTTCCACTCTTATTCTTTTGTTAAAAGTGTTTGAAATACATTGTAACCTATATTGCTACTTATTTATTAAAAAAAGATTGAGTCTGTTGGAGTAATATATTCACTGATTTCTGAAGTTATTTTATCCAGTGTAATATGATACTCCATTGGGGGGTTAGGCCCACATAGCTCCTCCCCTGCCCCCCTTGCCACTGCCCCTGGATTGAAGTATAAACAAAACTGGTTACCAAATACAAGTATAAAATTATTTAGACTTTTAAGACAAAGTTTTGTTAATCAAGTCACTGCTGATCCTAAGACACTTATTTCTAAAATTATTTTTATGTAGATTTCTCTAAGAATAAATAGGTTCCATCAATTTGAGTCTCACATCTTCTACTCAATGGGTCTTACGTAATAAAGTCAGCACTTCTCACTTGGGAATATGTTTGCACATAACTGAGTAAGTTATAAACTCATTGTCTCAGAACAGTCACTTATTTTACATGTTTAGCAAACTGAGCACTGAAACCACAAAATTTAACTTTCTTATCCCATGACAACTTGTAGCTGGCTATATGTTCAGTTAACTCTGCCACGAGATGCTTCTGTAGCACGAGTTATACATGTAAATGATGTCGCAGAAAGATTAGTGCCATAGCTTTTAAATATCATTCCTGAAACAAAACAATTTAGCTGAGCACTTCTTTCCAAATATAGGTCTGTTCCTCAGCTACAGTAGAAAAAGTGTAATTTTTTGTCAGCCGTTTGATATTTTTTTCCTCATGTTGCCGAAAATGATGTTACTTCGTTGAATGACGTGCTGATGATAAAAAGCAATGGAAATTTTTCCCTAATGGACGATTCCTTGATGCTTCAGGATATGCTGCATCAAATGATCCCTTCTTTCATTCTCTTCTCTTGTGAACTGTTTATTGCCCACATTTCACTTCTGTACAAGGCTATACTCCAAAGATTTATTAGTTTTTTTGCCTCTGTCATCGTTCACTATTTTTGTGCCCAAATAGTGAGACTACTCTATTTCTTTTAGTTTAACATTATTTAATCTACTTACGACCTGATTTGACTAACCTCCATTACCTTTGTTTTATTGACTCTCATCTTGTAACCTCTTTTCTGAGATGCTACCTATTCTATTAAACTGCTCTTCTATGTCCTTTGCTTCTCTGAGAAAATCATGTCATCATCAGCAAACCTCAAAGTTTTTATTATTTCTCCATGAACTTTCATTTCCTCTCCAAATTTCTCCATGTATACTTTCATGCTTGACCTGTAAATGTATTAAATAATGTTCGGATAGACTACAACCCTGTCTCACTCCCTTCTCAACTGATTCGGGTCCTTCAAATCTTATAACTGTAGTCTGTCTTCTGCAAAAGTTCGCTGTATTTTTTCTCTTCACCCTTAAGTATTTTGAAGAATGTGTTCTAGCCAACACTGTCAAAAGTTTTTTGAAATCTATAAATGCTATAAATGTAGGTTTGGCTTTTTTCAGTCATATCCTCTAAGATAAGTTGTAGGCTCAGTGCCACATCATATTTCCTACATTTATCCAGAACCCAAACCAAATAAAATGTAAATAATTTATGTCATTCTTCTGCTATTATGACTCACTGAACTGATGGCTCAGTAATACTTACATCAGTCAGCATCTGCCTTCTTTGAAATAGGAATTATTAAATTCTGAGGTCATTTCTTCTGTCTCATGTATCTTGCATACCAATGATGTCAATAATTTTGAGGGAATTTCGTGTACGCATGGGGCCTTGTTTTAACTGAAGTATTTTAGTGCTCTGTGAAATTCTTCTCGCAGTATCAGTTTTCTGTCTCATTCTCATCTGCTTAGTTTTCCCATTCTGTAACACTGTCTCCAGGTTCATTTGCATTGTTTCTAGTATTAAGTTAAATTCAACATTTTTCTATTTTGAACAGCATTATTGGTGCGGCTTATAGTATATGGGGCTAACATAAATTTAAACCATTGAACTAAAATGTTAAAAGTTTAAATAATATATACAAGACAAGGAAGGCACAGGGAGTTGATAGATGGCAGAAGAGGGGGATGAAAGTTGGCTTGCAGTGGCAGTAGCAAAATGAGGCTTGAATAACAAATTACTTACAAAACTGTGAAGGGTTGGAATACGAATGAGTAAGGGACTGGGGAATGTGGGATAAAATGTCTGGGCAAGTCAGGTGCAGGGTGGATAGTGATGGGGAAGGAAATGGCTACGGTACTTAAGTGGCAAAGAGCCAGCCAAGGAAGAAGGCAAGTGGAGGTTTTGGCAAGGGAAATTGTGAGGACGTGCAGGAGGAATGGTGTAACTCAGAGAAATAGGTGCTGGTGGGAGAGAGAAATAAAACTTCCAGAATGAGATTTTCACTCTGCAGTGAAGTGTACTCTGATATGAAACTTCCTGGCAGATTAAAACTCTGTGCCTGACTGAGACTCGAACTTGGGACCTTTGCCTTTTGCAGGCAAGTGCTCTACCATCTGAGCTACCCAAGCACGACTCACGACCTGTCCCCACAGCTTCAATTCTGCCAGTACCTCGTCTCCTATCTTCCAACCTTCACAGAAGCTCTTCTGCGGACCTTGCAGAACTAGAACTCCTGGAAGAAAGGATATTGTGGAGACATGGCTTAGTCACAGCTTGGGGGATGTTTCCAGAATGAGATTTTCACTCTGCAGCAGTGTGTCCACTGATATGAAACTTCCTGGCAAAAGAGCTTCTGTGAAGTTTGGAAGGCAGGAGACGAGGTACTGGTGGAATTGAAGCTTTGGGGACGGGTAGTGAGTCGTGCTTGGGTAGCTCAGATGGTAGAGCACTTGCCCATGAAAGGCAAAGGTCCGGAGTTCGAGTCTTGGTCTGGCACAGAGTTTTAATCTGCCAGGAAGTTTCAGAAATAAAACTGTTCTTTTAATCTGTATTTGTGGAGAAGAGTTTTGAATTTTTTACATACATTTATCCAGATTTATCTTTGAATAGTGTATGAGATACCATTTCTACAGAAGCAATCATCATTTGCACCAGGATAAGTTCCTTTACACACATTTTCACTAAACTGTTTAAACTCCAGGTAAGAATATCAATAATGTAGGAGAAGATACATTGCTACTTCCTGTAAAGAAGACATGTCAAGTTGTAAACAGCACAATTAAAAGACAGTCACACATAGCTTCCAGACACAGCCATTGTCAGTAAAGAGAGACACACGTACGCACTGCCCCCTCCCCACACATGAGCTGCAGTTGACACTTGTGCTTGTGTGAGATGTGCTTGCCTTTTTTTGTTTGTTTGTTTGTGTTTGTGTGTGTGTGGGGGGGGGGGGGGGCGCCTGTCGGTCTTTTAATCATGCCTGTCTGCAACTTGATGTATCTTCTTTACAGTAAGTAACAATCTCTTTTCCTACATCGTTGATATTCATTTAACTATGTAATAGTGCAGTGGTTACTTAAATCCAATATGAACAGATATTTTTTTGTGTATTGACAAGAGTGTGTCTTGCATGTAAATTTGTTCCAGTGCTAATTTGCTCATAATGGTCTGCTGTTTGCAAAATTTAAAGGGTTTTCATGTCTGTAGGGTGTGGAAACAGTGTTTTGAGGAAGTAGTAGTAGTAGTAGAAGTGCTTGAATAGAATTAAAGACATTTGTAACCCATCGCTCAATATTGTTCTTAAGTATTGATTCATCTTCCTAACTAAAAAAAAACTTTATTTGACTGAGTGAAGTGTGTGCATATTAATAAGAGCAACATTTTTATGTTGTATTGCAGAGTGATGGGTGAAGTTACCTTACAGAAAATTTAAATTATGATCTTTCACAGTGTTGTTATTTTGACTTCCATTTAAGAGATACAATGAATAAGGAAATAAAGATGCAGTGTGCATTATGCATGTCAGGTAGTATCAAAATGTTCTTTTGTCCCTTCAGGTACATCCTTCACTTGGTTGAATTGTAGTCTTTTTTGTAAAGGTGTTACAAGGCAGTCTGCTTCTTGATTGTGTCCTTTTTTTTATGAATTCTGGTAAGAGACATAACAAGGTCATTCAATGCCTTACTTGTTGTTGTCTCCCTAACACTGTTTTTTTCTGGACATGGTGTCACTGATTACTTGCCATAGTGACTCCATTTTCTCCATATCCTCCCATTCCCAGTTGAAGGACCCCTTGATTTTGAAAAGAAACCATTTAGTCTTAGTTTGTTTTGTATGTATTCAATAAATAGCTAGTTTTATTTTTTATTTTGTAAGTACTCTTCATTTTGGCAATGCTTTTAGATCCAGAGAGGGTGTAGTGAAGTTGTTATACTTATCACTGGATGAAACTAGTGCAATGTTTTGCTCCTTAATTTATTTAAGATGATTCGTTGATTTGGGGGAGGGGCCAATCAGTGAGGTCATCTGTCCCATCGGATTAGGGGAGGAACCATTGTGGCATTTACCCGAAGCAATTTAGGGAAATCATGGAGTATCAACTCAGGCTGTTCGGATGCGAGTTAGAACCATTGTGCTCCTGAATGAGAGTCAAGTGTGCTAACCACGTGCTACCTCACCTGGTTTTATTTAAGTTAATGCTAGAAATATGAACTAGCATACTAGTGATCTGATACCACATGCAGTTTTTTTGGTGCTTTTTGTTGTGGACTGGCTAGTTGTCAAGACTCATTTATTTCCACTCTTACCTTGCACTTGTTTCTGTGTGTTTATTGTTTTGTATGTTGTAGCAATATTTTTGTGTATTACTTACTTTCTGCCAGAACTTTTGTTAGTATTTTAGAAGAGTGTTGAAATTGGTATCTTTGTTGACTTGAACCAAGCAAGTCTGTGGCAGCTTGATTAGTTTTCATATTTTTCTTGTAATTATCTATAAATGGGTGGAATGCAGACATTTTGATTCAACTGCAGCTGCCTGTGCATAATAACTAATGAAATACATATGCGGAGGAATAGTGCACACTTCCGATGGTACGAATGGGACCGCTCTTCTCTTTGAAAATGGAATCCCATACTGGTGGAACTCTGTTTATGCAATTAAATGAGCATGATCACCTAAGATGCTACTGTAGATGTTATTAATCACTTGTTCCTTCGACATTCCTACAGGTCCACTTAATTCATGATGACCAGTAAAGAAGTGTAGCTATGTGTACATTCATGTTCTCCACATGTAAATATGGAACAAAGCTGTGTGGTAGGTGAAAGACTCTTTTGATCACATTATGTTTGATTTTGTCCAGTTCTTTCATACTGTTGTTGCTTATATTTGGTTGCTGAGACTCATCTTAAGCTTAGTAGTCTTTCTTATGATGGTCTCATTAGTGATAACTTCTCTCTTTATTAGTATGAAACTTTCACTCTGTAGCAGAATATACTATGTTCAAACCTTAGACAGATTAAAACTTGGGTGTCAAACCAGGACTCAAACCCAGACAGTCTCTAGTATTATCCTCCCCTGTTAATAAGTTTAGTTTTTTCTTCCTCATTGTTTTTGATGGACGGAGTTTCCCCCCAAATTTTTGTGTTCGGTGAGAGCATTAATTATGGGGAGCTAGATAGGGGTCAGAATTTCTCTTGTGCAAAAATCTTGAGCCAAAATTGTGAGAATATCTCAAGAGAAAGTGAATCGTTCTGTACTCTGTTGAACATATTCACAAATCACAACTTATTTTTAATATTGGAGTTGTTCTATCTAAATGACTGCATTTTCTGATTACCTGCCATGACATGTGAAACATCTGCTTTAACTTGATGTTCAACACAACTGTTGCACACTTAGTGATGAATGCTTCACTGTCAGGCCAGTCCAGGTACAAGATGTAGGGTATAAGGCTCAGCTGTTTCCACACGGCAGTCAGCATGTTAAGTTAATATGACTAAAACTGTTGACTTAGAAGGAATGGCACAGAACAAAATTCCAGAAAAACCATGTGTACTGTGTTCAGCTGAATAAAGTAACATGTTCTTTCCTTGAATTAAACTATGTTTATTTACCCTTTGTAGCAAGAGTAACATGTAATTACACTAAGCACACTGCTCTTAATGAAAGCAATATCTCCATTAGCAGTTTCTCTTTAACATGAAGAATGATCATTGAGTTCATTACAAAACTGTTTACTTCGTGAGACGTTTGTGAAATATTCACAAGTTTATTATTTCCCTTTATTGGCTACAAATAAGCACTGAAAGTATTATAATCAATGTAGTTTTTATGCCATTTTGGCCGCTTCTATATGTTTTGCAGCTTGTTTCCCCAAAATGGCTTCTTATTAGGTCTCCCAACAGTAGCTCCAATTTAGTTTCAGAATTCCATACAGCATAAAAATCTTAGGCTAGCAGGGATATAAATCATGACATCTGCACCATTATCCAGCAATGCTAACTGACAGATGCAATCTTTGGAATTAGTACAGATCTTTTGACTCCATCTGTCTGCTTAGTGAGCAGTCTTGAATGACAAATTTTATCCTGATAAATTGTATGGTGTCGCAGGCCTTCAACCGTGCTAGTTTACTGTTCGGTGAATAGAAGTCCGTAAATTAGATTGTCCCAGTGTATGGGTACATTATGCAAGGAGTCAATGCTGCTTTTCATTTCGTGTGGCGTGTAAATTTGATTTAGGAAGAATGCTTTATTTTCTTAAGATTCACATCAGACACACTTTTCAAAGGACAGCATTGAATAGTTCTTAAGGCATGTATCTTTATTTTCCAATTGTAGTTCTAGAGAATCCTTGCAAATTTACTGGCACCAACAATTTTATTATTAGATGAGCACAGCACATGACAATCTGTACTTGCAGCTTAGAGCACTTCCTTAGATGGCATAATACACTGGGAAAGCGATAGACAGTGCCATTTCATTACAGCGATGTCAGAAAGATAGTTTTACAAATAACTTATACCTACAGCAATGTCCAGTTATTAAAACAAATTTCTGTATTTTTAGGATTTCACGATATTAGTGCAAAAGAGTGATACTAACCAAGAGATAACCACACCTATGTGTATTGAAATGCAGGAATTTAATATGGCTGTTCTTTATAATACAAAAAATATCAATGTGGCTTTATAACTTTTGCTAAATATGTGCCTTAATTGACACCAGCAAATTCATTTATGATCCCCATAGCTTGATGACTATCACTTTGCTAGACAAAAAAAACCACCACCAAAGACTAATTTCCATTGAATGCAGTCTTCCCCTAGTCTGTATAAACAATGTCATATTAATGATATGAATCATATTAAGATACTTAGCCCCACAGTAACTTTACCAGGTATTTTTCAGATGAAGAGATAGGGACTTGTAAAGAATACACCAGAAACTACTGCTGCTGAATTAGTTGTCACGTTCATGAATGACAGCACTTAATATGTTACTATTGCTGACGTATGTTCCATCATTGTGCGTTAATGTAAATTGGAGGCAATTTCATTCAGAATAATGTGACTGTCATTCCATTTTTACATTTCAAGCTTTATTTTAAGGAACAAATTTTTAATTTACACTGCATATGGTTCCTGGAGGGGGAAGATGATGTTATAAGCCGGCATTTTGAAATTAGGTCTAATGAAACCAACTGTTTTAAAGCATTACAGTTGCCATACTCATATACAACTAACTACAGTAGAAGTTTTAATAATGCATCATCCATTTTCAACGGTGCTGTGGCAACCATAAGTAGGCAGTGTGTTTGCAACAGTTATTATTTACTGTTATGGTAACAACTGAGTGGTTTCAAACCCATCACTGAAAACATCATCTTTCTTAGGAAACATTTTAGAAAATGGTAGATAAAATGCTGCATATAACACTGTGAAATTGAGTCCCATAAACTATTTTTTTCTTGCCTGTCATTTCACTAATGACTAGCTTTTCCGTTCATGAATTTGCCCCACATGACAAAAAATTTTTGGTTTTTGTGTGGGTAGGCACCATTCTCAGAGAAATTTGAACTATCATACCAAAACGTAAAGTGGTGATAGGGGAAAATAAAAACAGTTTTAACTTGATAATGCATCATTTTATTACAAAAATTATATAAAAATTTTCTTGTCTGCAGCTTTCTATTTAAATGACAAAATAATAAATAAGTTAACAGAACAAGGAACATATACAAATAAATTACAATGAAATGCACAACAGACTGACATGGCACATGACTAGATTAATCATGTATTCAAGACATGCTTCTCTCTTCAGATTTCAGTTAAGAAACCTCAAGGACAATGCTTACTGTCTTATTAATCAATGATTGTTATGACTTCACTGAAAAATAAATCACATCTTGATCTGAAACAGAAACTCTATCAGGCTATATTGCCTCTACGATAAATTAAACATTCCAGTGACCAAGAGATGATGACTTTCCATTTGGTCAAGACTGTTTTCTCATACAAGCAAATTACATTTACATCTTTAATTTACACACAAAAACACATGCACAAATGGAGATTCTTAAAAGCTCCAGCCATAAAGTCAGTTACTAGGCTGCCAACTTTGACTCAGATGTGTCAACATGTCATGAATTATCGCATTTTATGTAAAATGCTTGTCCACATGGATAATACTTCACAATGAATGACTACACCTAATTTGAAAGTTTGAACTAAATATATACATGGCATATAAACACAACATAGAGCAGTCCTCACATAATTTATCATTCAGTCACCAACAAACAAACATGCATGGAAGACAATTTCTATTCTTTTTTTCAGTCGGTGGAAAATAGTGTTTGAATCAGATCTTCATCTCTCTCACATTCTAGAGGGTGGATATGATACAAATTTTACAGAAAGCAGATCTTGCTGGCAAGATAATGCAAATGCACTGTTGTGCAAGCCATGGTGAGAATGTTACCAATTGCAACAGCCATGTGGATCTTACGAAATGCTTGATGCATTTTGACATAATGTGGACAGTGCGCAAGGGGTCCAGGATTGTGTTTTCCAACTTCTAGTCCCACACCAGCTGCCTTCTCAATAGCTGTCTTGGCTGTCATCAGGCGCAAAAGAGGTGGTGTAAGGTACAAACGAATCACAAGTTCCAGCAGGAAACATAATGACATGATGAAAACCTAAAAAGAAAAAAAATACAGCTTTCAAATAAACGCTACAAATGAGAAATTTATAATATATGCACTATAAGAGTCATGTTTTGAATAAAATTGTCAGCAATGCTCTCATCAATAACAAAAATTAAATTCTGATGAGGGGCAGGGATCATGATCCACAGACGAAAAGCAATAAACCTACAGACATGCTTTTTTCAAATCATCTTTCCTGTATGACAAATGAGACCACTGCCTCTTCCAGAAGTTTATCCATAAATTCTATTGGTGTGCAAACATACCTGAAATCCTATACTGCTGTCCCATTCACTCCTAGGATGTAGCCTCACGAAAAGAAATAATGTTATCATGCTAAGAAAACTGTTCAGAGAGAAATATTTTGGAAACAGCACTTTCTGTACTACTCCAAATGTGTGTCTTGGAATTTCAAAGTATAGTGTTAAACCTGCAACAGTACAGAAAAATCTCAATTAGCATTTATTGAAAAGTGCTACTCCATATGAAATATATAGTATGAAATGACACATTGTTGAGTTCTGGAAATATGTCGACTAAGTTAGCGCATGTTAATATGCTAAACATTTATTTACCTGAGACAAAAGTCATCCACATCTGAGCTCCAAAATGTGTCATAAATGCTCCCAAATAGAGTAAGTTAATCCACGGTGATGGCTTGAAACTATTCGCAGTGTTGTTTTTATTACAAACTAAACTTGCGACAACACTGACAGCAACAATGGTAATAACATGGGCTGGCTGTGTTGTTTGGAACATCACTCTGAAAAAAGTAACAAACAAATCAGACTGGAAACTGGTACTTCAATGAATTAATGGATGTATTAATGTAAAAACAATATATAAAAACGAAACTGAACTAATCATGCGTATGCAAGAAAGGATTTTTACTCCAGTTCACTTACCGGTATGCTTTCGTGCCTTTCCACTTCTCAGCTATGTCTGTAGCACTGTCGATGAAACTCCTGTAGTATGATGTTGCCACTGCCAACAGATCGGTGTTCAACATTTCGTGAGGTAGAACCGGTGGTGGTTCTGTAGAATGCTTCTCTTCTGTCCGCATCATTTTAATCGCCTTGCGCTTCTGGTTCTTCAGTAACAATTTTTTGGACATACCCGTACCCTCGTTTTCACTCACATCAACAATGTCAGCTATCTGCGAGCGACACATTTCCTTGGTGGAGTTTTCTATGTAGCACTTGACGATGCCGCGTAAACAATCGACACTTGACGACTAAAACGCGTAACTAATGGCACTCGTGCACTTTATCTCTAACGAACTTTCACTTGTCACCGAGACGTAACAGTCAAACTCGACACAACGAACTCTCAACAGAGAATACTCGTCGCTGCGCTCGGTGCTGTATATATAAGTGAGCCGTGGCAGCTACTGCCTATCCCCACCCATTACGTCAAACCTCCCCTCTCCATGAACGCCCGGCAGTCGCGGGCGCCCACGATGTTGCCTACCGTGCAGCACAGGCAGAGATACTGTACGTGTGGATATAGGAGGTTTATGGCGGGCTGCAGCAGTAAAAGGGGCAAACCGTGTAGAATGTTACTATCCAGCTACAGTGCCGGTATACTATGATTCGAATTTTTAACCAAACGAAGACAACGATCTGTCGTTTTTGTGAGATTCGCTGAACCCAGATTTTCACTTCCTTTAGTCGTAACAGAAACATTTCGCGTTAAAACTGCTTTTAAACACAGTATGATTCACAGTTCGGTTATTAATCTATGTGACCGAAACAGAAGATCTACACCCAAAAAATGAGCCCTTTTCTGGCAATCGATTAGAACGAAATCTCTTACATTTCTGGATGCTACTGGTTGTCGGCTTACTGACGGTTAAGTAAATGCCAGTTTACGCATATTAATGTTTCAGAGCTCCGAGACGTTGCTACTTGAGAAATCTCTTAGTAGTTCTCTTTTTGTTTGTGGTTTCATTGGAAATAACACGAAGAAATTAATATAGGTGTTCTTCGAAAGCGTATTACCATACAAGTGACGTCAGGATACGTATTTTGAAAAAGTACCTCAGGTAAAAGATTACCAGCTGTGTTTGTGTGTCAATGCTACATTTATATTGAAGTGACATCAGCATGTTTATTCTGACAAAATTTGTAAATGGTCGCTTAATGAGTTCGTGTTTCTATTTGCACAGCAACTATTTGTGGCCATGGTTGTTTAGACTCTAGCATATAGGGCACTAGATTTTTTGATGGAGGTTATTTATTTCAGACCAAATTGAATATGTAGGCTACGTAATTTGTGCAAGGGAATTCATAAAACAATCCCACGTTTGGCATTCCAGTTTACGCAACCACCTCTTTACAGGTTCTTGAATTTGCAGTCCTTCCTCACAGCGTCACAGGTATCTATGGCTTTATTGGCTTTTATTATTTACGGATGTCGCCGTTACTGCAACAGCGCGGCAGCAAGGGGAAGACATTTACCTGTGTTCAAAAAATGGTTCAAATGGCTCTGAGCACTATGGGACTTAACTTCTGAGGTCATCAGTCCTCTAGAACTTAGAACTACTTAAACCTAACTAACCTAAGGGCATCACACACATCCATGCCCTACGCAGGATTCGAACCTGCGACCGTAGCGGTCACGCGGTTCCAGACTGTAGCGCCTAGAACCGCCCGGCCACTCCAGCCGGCTTACCTGTGTTAATGAACTAATATCAGTGAAGTTTGAAAACGAGATGAGAAAACTTGAGTTTAGTTGGTTACGCTCTTCGTTCAAGGAAATGAATCGTCGTGAGTGTGTAGTCCATCCCTGCAACGTAAATATAATATAAAAGGCAGCAAATGTAAATGCAAAGTCAAATCATGTAAACTTTCTTACGAAGTGAAAAGCACTAAAGACAGTTCAGTGACTTAACACTGACCGCAAGAGGCATTTTTGGGTCTTCCATCTGCCTGAATTATCTTCAAGTATCTATCGCCTGACTGACTTTTTTCAAAATGTTTAACAAACGTTCTATCTTTGTAATTTTTGCACGAATTTATGGTTGTAGCCCATTTTTGGTCGCTAATAGAGCAACCATGTGGTGTAATTTTTCCCCTTCTGGCTAAGGATTCAGTTATCCAAGAGGGACGCAGATAAGAACTTGTCGTAAGTCATCCGGGACCTTCCCTACGAAAGAGGTTCCTCCGTTGCCCTACGGAAGCATGTACCCAGCAACGGCAACAAGCACGTGCTGGATCGGAGTAAAATCTTTGTCACGCATTGACCGATAACAAACGTCCGCAAAACTATCATGTTCAGATAAGCATGACAGCTGATAGCTTCTCTACCTGCCTGATCGTTTACGAGGCCCATTCGACAGTCGTGAATGACTCTGGGTCTCATACGAATTACTTTCCCCACAAAGGTACATACCGCAGAAAAGTTGCAAAATCCAGTACCGGAGGTGGCTTCGCATTTTTGTGTTAGCAAGGTGCTGGTTTAGTATCGAATCCAGTAAGGTGGCCGATAAGTAAGACACTGGACTCGCACTAGGGAGGAGCGGGATTCAATCTTCTGTCCGATCATACTTATTTAAGTTTCTGACAGGTACTGGTATAGTTCTTTTGACAAGATCGCAAACAACAGGTCCAATTTAGCTAGTGATCCGTCCCTAATGTCCATTATGTCTACAGGACGTTAAACTATAGCCCTTCTTAGCTTGTACGTTTGTAACACTACATACAAACTGCAATAATAATGCATTTCATAAATTTGTGTACCAGTTACCTACATTCAATGGAGAGCTTCAGAAGCTGCATGTGAATTAAGCAATACTTTCTTGTCAATGTGGCAAGTGCTTCGCCTGTGCATTGTGCCAATACGAACCGATTCGGTAGGTGAACGCTGAAATTATGTCCTTGAGACCCGTTACATGGTCACGTGTGTTATATTTTCTATTTTTAGATACCAGTGGTGCAACGGCCGTTTTTCTCTTCTCAGCAAGTGCGTTCAAGTAGTTCCTCAAGACTGCAAGATTTTTTTCTTTTTTTTCGTAGTGAAAGGCCAGTCTCACTTGTACTGCCATTACCTTAATGTTTGGAACTTCGTAAATATCGCACACAGGGTAATGGCATTTTAAAAAAAAGAAAACGTAAAGTTATTGGTTATTTCAAAAATTGCAGTACATGTTAATTCGATATCAGTTTTACCAAAGAGTTGCGGGTTACTTTATGTCATTCGACAAATCCATACCGAATATTTCTCCATATATTATAACACGTCATTACTCGTGTTCAAGGACGACAGGTCTTTTGCGATTCAGAATCTACCTTCATTTTGTGTTCGATCTTCTTGCACTATGTGATACCATTATATTTACAATTTATCTGCCTAAACATTTTCAGAAGTTTCTGGTACCCAGACTTTGCAACTTAAACTTCGAAACTTGTGAATTTTTGGAAATTTTACAGAAAACATCATTCATTGTTGTCGTAATTCAAAAACCGAAGCAGATGATTCTTTTCAAAAAATATAATGTACTCTATCACCTCAGTCATAAAGATCGATCAATCAATTCACAAATCGCAACGATTTTTTCTGAAGAGCATTAGCGAAAACCGTACCTAACTTGACGGACGTTTTGACTGAGAATGCCAACTTTTTAATTTTTTTTTACACGATTGGAGTTTCACATCAGAATAGTAAACGACTTTCTTGTGTGGTTCATGTCTATCGAGGTGCATCAGTTTAAAATATTTATTAGTTTCATTATGGCGCTGCCCCTAACCTCCCTCCCCCCTTTCCAAGTAGCACACCGACTTTCGCTGACAAAGAATTCTTTGAGAGTTATGAGATTCAAAGCTCTGCCTTTTATTGCTTGAGCAATTTTCAGTCAACGGAGGACATTTTTCACTTGCGTACATATGCTCTGTGCGATATTTTACGTGAAACATACCATGACATGATGACATAAAAATGACGGACTTGGCGAAGTAGCAGAAAACTCGAAGTGTGTTGTTTTTGTGTGACTCCTCCTTGTTGAATTTAAATCGTTATCATGTTACGTGTTTGGTGAAGATTATCGGCGGAACTTGCTAGGAATCACCGAAGGTGGTGTATGATCTGTTAGCGGTGTGCATTTTCCAGTCCACTGATCGTTCTCGGAATCTTTCTGAAAATAGGTAGCTACAGGGGCATTAATTAGTGGTATAGGGGTAGTGACAATTTACACACAGTCTCGCGGATCGAAGTGAGCCTTGTGACCCTTATTTAAACTATTATGGGTGTAACAGTGCAAAAAGCCGATCTGCATCCGCCAACAAACCTTTCTATACCATAGATGAATTCTTGAACAGGAATAAATAAATATATAAATCTAGTATATGCATTTTGTGCCATTTAAGGGAATGGGGTAAATAACAGAAATATTAATCTTTAACACTGTATTGTTTCATATGTGCATTTCTTGTGCACTTGACACTTTCCACATCATAACGGCTACCGTACCGTGCGACTGATCACTGGAACACGCAACCAACTAACTAACTTTCAGAGTAGATCTGCAATGCAGTATGTCGCATTTGTCTCGCGCGATGCGTTTGCTGGGTGAGTGGATTCTAGCCACGGGTGAGACTTCGTGCGTCACAGAAGCTCCCAGGACGGGGCGAAAGGAACATTTCAGGTTCTCTCTGTTAGGAACTCCTAGACCGAGTCACCAGTTTTATATTCCGTAAACTCGTGATTTTCAGATGTCAGCTAAAACAAAGGTACCTTCTGTCACCCATTATTCAGTGGTTCTGCCCGATACCGATGAAGCGTGTTTGTAGAAAAGCTGGTCTTTCAAGTGACTCAGTGCAAGTAGTCTGTATTTTCAGAAGTAGGTCAGTAATTACCACATCCGTTCCAATATATCTTTGTAACTACACTGAGGGACAAAAGCATACCCTGTAATGTCGTGTCGGACCTTCTTTGCTCGGTGTAGTGTAGCAAATCAACGCGGAATTGACTCAACAAATCGCCGCAAGTTCCCCGCGGAAATACTGAGCCCTGCTGCCTCTGTATACGTCCATAACTGCGAAAGTGTTGCCGGTGCAGGATTTTGTGCGCGAACTGGTGTGTCTGTTATGCCTCATAAATGTTCGATGGGATTCACGTAGGGTGGTCTGAGTGGCCCAATCATTCGCTCGAATTGCCCAGAATGTTACTAAAATCAATTGCAGATAATTGTGGCCCGGTCATATGGCGCATTGTCATCCATAACATGAAATCCCTAAATGGCTGCAAATGGTCTCCAAGTAGCCGAACACAACAATTTCCAGTTAATTATTGGATCAGTGGGACCATAGGACCCAGTCTACAATCGAACCTTTACCGACTGAAATCGGGACTCGTCTGACCAGGCCTCGGTTTTCCAGTAGTCAAGGGTCCAACCGATGTGATCACAAACACAGGAGAGGCGCTACAGGCGATGTCGTGCGGTCGTGTGCTTCCATAGCCCATTGAGGCCAAATTTCGCCGCACTGCCCTAACGGATACGTTCGTCGTACGTCCAACATTGATTTCTGCAGTTATTTCATGCAGTGTTGCTTGTCTGTTAGCACTGACACCTCTACAGAAACACTGCTGCTCTCGGTTGTTAAGCGGATGCCGTCGGCCACTGCGTTGTCCGTGGTGAGAAGTAATGCCTGAAATTTGGTATTCTCGGCACACTCTTGACACTGTGGATCTCGGGATATGGAATTCCCTAATGATTTCCGCAATGGAATGCCCCATGCATCTAGCTCCAACTATCATTTCGCGTTCAAAGTCTGTTAATTCCCGTCGTGCAGCCATAATCGTGTCGGAAACCTTTCAAGTTGATTCACCTGAGTGCAAACGACTGCTCCGCCAATGCACTGCCATTTTATACCTTACGTACGCGACACTACCGCCATCTGTATATGTGCATATCACTATTCCATGACTTTTGTCACCCCAGTGTATGTTTCCTTAGTGTTTACGGTGTCAGGGAAGCTTCCATTTTGGACAGCCCTCACAATTATTTATTTACTTGGCATCTGCTAGACACAATTGAGTCTGATTTACCTAGTGGTCATAGTTTACACATGTATTTTAAAGTATCTGAGACGTTCACTCTTCTTACATAACAGGTACAATGGTAACGTGAACCTACAGGAACCGTGTGGCTGTCACACTCGAATGGAATTGAAGAGATGTCAGGAAGCGGGAAATTCCTCCTTCAGTGGTCTTCTCGCCTTCATACAAATGGTTTAGTGTTGGAAATGATACAAAGCTGGCTATTCGCTTGTAACAATACCGTTCTTGGGGGGAGGTAGTTCTCCAGGCATAGCTGGAGCATTTCGTAATACTCGTGGGCGGAGATATTCCTACTTCGATCAATGCCTTAGAAAGGCTGTCCAGATTGCTTTCGAATCATGAGCAGCACACTGTTCCATTTCCACGATTGAGATCCGCAAGTTCAGCTGCGTGATGCTATTTCATCGGTAATTAGCATGGTGATACCGTGTCTGCGTGAAAAAAGCAAGTTAAGTGTTACGAAAAAGTAAAAATACAAACCAGCCACTATTAATAATGCTGTAAATCATGCGGTTTCAGTTGCTGCACCGTCTTTCTATTTTAAAAAAAGATCGGAAAACTTTCCTTGCTGTTGACTACGTGAGGGAAAATTCCCGTGGCACTGCACGATCACTAGCACTACCCGCGGCACATGTTGCGTTGTCAGTTAACAACAACAACCTTGTCAATAACGTCCACCGGGGTGGGACGCCTTCCTCTTCCAGGTGCCACGCCAGGCTTACCCATGTTTTCGAATTTCATCGTAGTCGTCTTTACACCATTTAATGACATCGGGCATCACCTCAAACCTTTCAGTAGATGATACTCTCTCAATGCAGCACTGTAATTGCTGCCGCCGTTCACATAAAACAGTTTCACTAACAACGCACGGTCTCTCTTCTAGATAGCCACACCGTTCTCTCATATTATGGCTTGTCAAATGACAGCGTGGATGTCACAGCGTCTTACAAAGAGTGAACAGCGCCAGATTTGCACCTGGTTGCAATCAATGTTTTCCAGCGTAAATCGATTCGGCGTTAACGCATTAGCATACCTACAAAGTTTCGCTACCGTATGCTTAATTACAGCCCACACTGGACCTCCGTGAGTACCTGTACTTTAGTGATAACCATCTGATATGTTGAAAATATTAGCTGACGTATCCGATATTGCTTTCGTTTCTGTTGAACATTCGCCGTCCAGTATAGCGCATTGGATTCTATTAGTCAAATATTCCCCGAACCAATCACGTATTTGGGAAGAAACACTGTATGATCTTATGGTGGTTGATGATCGTATGGTGGTTACTAAGCGACGCTGTGGCGCAGAGACGAACGCCTTTCGGAAATCTAGGAAGACGCAATCTACCTGTTCATATGCATCTATTGTTGGCAAGCTGTCGCGTATGAAAAAAGCAAACTTCCGCACGAGAGGTTTTTCCTGAATTAGCCTGCCACGCCATAATATTTAAGCTTAGAATAAAGTCTAGGATCCTACGAAAGGTGTATGTCAGCACTATTAGCCTATTATTCTGTGCGCGGTAGCCGCGCGGTCTGAGGCGCCTTGAACCTTCTTTGTTAAATATTTTACTTAAACTGCTGAGTGGAATTGAATTCAAGTGAACCTACTTCCTATATGCTTATTCTTATCATGTCAACACTGGCCCACAAAATTCTAGCGCAACGCAATCTGACTGCTCAAAAACGATAACCTGACTTCAAATAATTAATTCAAACGAATGGCCCTGACTAAAGAGAAATCCTAACAATAACCTATACATTTCATTAAACACTTACCTCACAAAAATCTTCATTACCCGAACTACTGCAATACAGTGAGCGTCAATACTGCCAGCTAAATGAAAGATTCTAACTACTAAAGCCACTAACTACTAATGGTCATGTGGTTAGCAAAGGAAAGATTTTGTTGCAAGCCAAATAATGTATTTTTTTACCTCAATAATGTGACATCCAGTTCAGACGCAAACATAAATCGTCATTGACATCTAGTACAAAGGTATATAATCATGAATAATATTCAATCTCCAAGTCGAACATGTTCAGATCGTTACCCTACGCTAACACTTCAGACCTCTACCCTCCATCAACGCTAACTTCTCACATCTAACATCCATCACTGCTGGCCGTTCCCCTACAACTGCCCAACAGTACTTCCATCACTGCTGGCGACTAACTTCCAACTGCCCAACACTAATGGCGATTAATTTCCAACAACGAGTCCAACCAGCCACAGAGTCTCTTACAAAGGAAGCGCAGCCAGAGATCCAGTGCAAAGCGCTACACAGCGCTGCCAACACAGAAGCAGTCCACTTACAGCCTTGCCACGGTTTGTGCGGCTCCCCCCGTCGGAGATTCGAGTCCTCCCTCGGGCACGGGTGTGTGTGTTGTCCTTAGCGTAAGTAACTGAGATTACGTAGTGTGTAAGCCTAAGGACCGATGACCTCAGCAGTTTGGTCCCATTGGAACTTACCACCACCACCACCACTATCACCACTATGCATCTGTCCTATCCTTTTTGTCAACACGGGTTACCTGCGCTCTTTTCATGCACAAGATATTTTGGATAAATATAAAGGAAAGGAGCTGATTTTGTGGCTTTTGTGTTACCGGATGTCACAGTAAATATTGTCATGTAAGTTGTTGTAAATAAACTTTAGGGTATGAAGGTTGTTTGGAAAGAAACGGCCGATTGGTCGCGAAATGGAAGCCACAATGGAAAACAATGTTTTATTTGTAACAGTCAGCTACATCTTACAGCTACTTCTCTGCATACTCACCGCTCCGACTTACATATTTGTCGTAGCGATGTACCAACTTTCCAGTACCCTCTTCCCGCCAGTTCTCTACACTGGTCTGCACCTCGCTGTCTGTGCCTCGCCGTCTGTGTCATAGCCAGTGCATGCGAGCAGAAAATCAGGAGACAAGTCCGCACTGTATGGTGGGTGATTTAGACACTTCCCATCGAAAACGCTGCAGGAGCGCCCTCACTGCCCAAGAGTAATTGTTGTGAAAAAGAAGGCATGACAGCTATGTTATGTGGGGTTGCATGAAATCAGGCGACATCTCTCAGCAGGTATCCATGCTTGTTGGGAGAGACTATTTTCTAGGCATCTTTACTTGCTCACTGTGTACTCAGAACTGTAAAGAGCGATGTGACGCAATCGACGGGCATACAACACGCATGTTCGAGTCCTCATCGGATTTCCACTGTGGTTTCCATATCGTGACTGATCGGACCCTGCTTTCCAAATAACCCTCGTACATGACGATCGAAATTGGAGGCTGGAACGGAGTAAATAAGTACAGTATTTGTATTTATTTCCATTAAAAAGGAACAAAACAATAAATTTCCCTGAAAGTGAACAACTACGAATATGAATGTATCGTGCTGATTAAAATTGAATAAATACGAAAGACCTGATCATTATAGTTGCTTATGTTGGTGCTAGCTGTATTACGTGGCTAGTGTATAATTGTTATTTTGGAGGTTTTTGATGTAATCGCCAGAGAAATATTTTTTTTTTACTGAATCACGCCGTGTGCTCTCTAAGAAACGACGTACCAGATTTTATTAAATAGTGAGAGGTTGTACGTGTATTTCACATTTCATTAATCATGCTGTATTGCCATTATCTTCTTTATACGTACTTTAACAAAATCCTTGAAGTGCTTCACATATGTCTACATCTATATACATACTCCACAAACCACAGTACGCTGCATGGCGGAGGGCATCTTGTACCTTTACTAGTCATTTCCATTCCTGTTCCACTCGCAGTTAGAGCGAGAGAAAAACGGGTGTCTAAAAACCAACGTACGAGCCCTTATTTCTCACATCGTACCTTCATCGTATCTTCATCGTCCTTACGGGAAATGTACGGTGACGGCGGTAGAATCGTTCTGCAGTCGGTCTCACGTGCCGGTTCGCAAATTATACGAAATAGTGTCTTGCGGAAAGAGCATCGTCTTCCCTCCGGTGATTGCCATTTGAGCTCAAGAAGCATCTCCGTAATGCTTGCACGCTGATCGATCCTACTGGTAACGAATCTAGCAGCACGCCTCTGAATTGCTTCGATGTCTTCCTTTAATCCGACTTGGTGGAGATCCTAAACACTCGTTTGCCGTCTTCTTTATGGATGAGCTACACTTTCCCAAAATAAGTCAGGAGCTACCTGACGTTTAGCAGGTACTGAAATGCGAAACGATTTCTAACATACCGGATGATAACAAGTAAACGTTTGATACTTGAGCCAGTGTAGACTGAAAACTGTTTACCGCATGGGTACCCAACTTTACAGGAATTATGTTCACACTGTGCGCTGCAGGATTTTCGTTGTTAATACTGCTAGTGCTATGACTTGCCATTAGGCGCCAGTACTGGTGCGGAGATATAGGGTTGAAACTTAAGCATGAGTGTGCAGTACGGTAGCAGACAGTCAACATGGGTCTGGACAAGGTGAACAGCGCTTTACGTCGACTTTATTAGTCAAACATTTTTGTCGAAACAACAACAGTAGTGATGCTGCTCCTTGCGAATATCGACGCATTAAAGGAATACGGAGAGATCCTCTGCCGGCCGCTGTGGCCGAGCGGTTCTGGACGCTTCAGTCTGGCACCGAGTGACCGCTACGGTCGCAGGTTCGAATCCTGCCTCGGGCATAGATGTGTGTGATGTCCTTAGGTTAGTTAGGTTTAAGTATTTCTAAGTTCTAGGGGACTGATGATCTCAGATTTTGAGCCCCGTAGTGCTCAGAGCCGTTTGACCCTTTTTTAGAGAACCTCTTTCCGCGCGGGGATTGAAGAACAGGATTCGGAAGTTCGAATTGACTGGCGATATGGAAACTGGGCCACAAATTGTTAAGACGTTACTGTTGCCTTGGCTGAGAATGCAGCGCACGAACTGTGTCACGACAGCTGCACATTCCATGGTCCACCGATGTTTCGGGCAACAGTAGAGCAATCTCGAGTGCGGTTTCAGGTTATCAAGGAGACAGATGGTCATCACACTGAATAATGTTTGTAACCTTGAACATAAGCATGGTACTCAGTTACCAAATGTTAACCTCTTATGTGGAAATTAAAAGGTGCTCCTTTCAGTGGTTTATTCGTTATCGCTCTTCCGAATGCCCTTACAAACGTTTCCACAAAGTTTCATTGTCCTACGATCACTGGTTTATCATGGGGTCCCTCTGAAGTAACGAAGGTTTGATATTAACCACCCTGTATACGTCTTCAGTTGCTAATAACCAGATTTTCTTCAGGTTATGTTTCTCGTCGGTAATTAGTATTCCGCTTATACATTTTCTCATCATTTGTAATGAGAAGCAAACGGAAAGCGTCAACTGATATCTATGCAAAGTTTGGAATAGTGCTGAAGAAAGCTGGAGCTGCAATTCAGTGTTCAGCGCACTCTTAGATGCAAATTGAGGCGCCTAAATTCTTCTTATCTACGCCACTCCACATACTTCGTCAAAAGCAGCAGGTAGACCCTCTGTCTGTCCGACTGTTAAGACCTGTTTTTTCCAGGAAGTGGCAGAGGTATCAAGTTGAAATTTTTGTGAAATACTAAGGTCTAGACCCCTTTGGCGGTGTGAAAAATTTAGGTTCTAAGTCTATCCAGTCAAAAGATGTGGCCATTTGTATCACATATTGTATTTCGAAACTAGCAGACTCACTCATCAAAACCTATATTGTACTTCTTTTTGGTCTACAGTAGCGGAATTTGACAAGAAGAAAAGTTTTACAGGGTTACAGTACAAGTGAGGGAAACATCCGAAAATTGTTAATTTGTAATTATATCACATAAAAATGTTATTTTGCCATTTGTTGTCCGTTTGCTTGTCTGCCTGCCCGTCTGTTAAGACTCCTTTTCCTCAGAACCTGGTAAAGGTATCAAGTTGAAATTTTGTGTCAGGTACTGAGGCCTACGGCCCGTTGGCAGTGTAAGTAATTTAAGCTCCTAAGTCAATGCACTCAAAAGATACGGTTATATATGTGACATTTTTTTATACTCGCAAAGTCGCTCATCATACGTACAGGTCACAGTTATTGAACTATATGAGAAAAACGTAAATTAGTGACAAACTACGGCGTGCACACACTTTATTCAACATGTAAACGTCACTACAGACATTCGGTTTTAGGTTAGGACATGTTCGATATGCCTACCATCGTTTATAACGGAGGGATCACAAATGATCGAGTATCAGGGAAGAGAATTATATATATATATATATATATATATATATATATATATATATGTGTGTGTGTGTGTGTGTGTGTGTGTGTGTGTGTGTGTGTGTGTGTGTGTGTGGTGTCTGTTCTTTCGGACATGTCCGAAAGAACAGACACCATTTTGATCCTGCAGCCAGTATCAATCGAGACACAAAGGAATTACGACACGTCGCTGCTGTGGGGTATTGATTTATGACAATGGGGAAGGTTGATGAAAATCTGTGCTGGACTGGGATTCGAATCCAGGTCTCCTGCTTATTAGACAGATGCTGTGCCCACTTTTTTTTTTTTCGTTGCGTTTGGCCTGGGCAGACGTCACAAGACATTCGTTCAAGTTGATCGTTGATTCCTTTACTCATTTTTATTACAGAAGGCGAGCAGCCCTCTGACCGAACACGCTGAGCCGGCAGACCACTGAGCCATCCAGACACTATTGTCATCGCAGCTGCACAGACTACCTCAGCACGCCTTCCGTCAGATCCAAATTATCAACGTACCTGCCCACTACTGACGTAGTGCCCCTGCCCATTCTCATCATTACGTCCGGAGTCGCCGATTCCCGTAAGAGGGTTGGTTGGGTTCTTTGGGGGAAGAGACCAAACAGGGAGGTCATCGGTCTCATCGGATTAGAAAAGTATGGGGAAGGAAGTCAGCCGTGCCCGTTCAAAGGAACCATCCCGGCATTTGCCTGGAGCGGTTTAGGAAAATCACGGAAAACATAAAATCAGGATAGCCGGACGCGGGATTGAACCGCCGTCCTCTACATCTACGTCCATACTCCGCAAGCCACCTGACGGTGTGTGGCGGAGGGTACCTTGAGTACCTCCCGTAAGAGTTCGAGCGTGCTGTGCATCTGCACTGGCAAATCCCGCCGTCATTACATATGTGGTGTTTGTTCTTTTGGACAATACAAGGAAAGGAAAAAAATTCTCAAATTGTCCACTAGCAGTGGAGGGTACATAAAAAGTGTCCGGGGGACGCGGAAAACAGTGCAGTCGTTGTCGTGATGTGGAAACGGAACGACTTATCTGAAGTCCAAAAGGGCATGATAATTAGGTCTCAGGCCAAGGGTGAATCTGGATGCCACCTGGTTAAAGTACACCGTGCATGGCAAAATGGCGCCTTCCAAAACCGGCGCCGAGGCAAATGTGGTGCATTATGGATCATAGATGACAAGGGTGAACACCGGCGGCGGAGATGTGTACGTGCGCATAGGTATGCCACTGTTCAGCAACTGACCACCGCGATGAATCAAGGAGCTACCGACAGTGTCTCCTCAACGACTGTTCAGCGAATATCGCTGCGTATGGGCCTCCGCAACAGGCGCATGGTTCCTGCACCAATGCTGACTACTGTTCATCGACGACGAAGGCTGGAATTTGCATGCCAGTACCGCAACTGGAGGCATGTGATCTTTTCAGATGAATCACGTTTTATGTTCCATCGGACTGACGGTCGTTGATGAGTAAGGCGTGAAACGTCTGAAAGCAAACTCCCTGCAAGACGGTCTGGGTGATCTAGTCCTTCTGGAAGGCGTAATGGGTCAACGCAGGTATGCATCTATCCTTGGGGAGTATGTCCACTCTTACATGCAGTTTATTTTCCCTCGGCGCGATGGCATCTACCAGCAGGACAATCCATCTTGTCAGATAGCTTGCAGTGTACGCGCGTAGTCAGAAGCGCACCAGAATGAGTTTACCGTACTCCCCTGGCCACCAAACTCCTCGTATTTAAACCCAATCGAGAATATGAGGGACCATCTTGGGCTGGCTGTTCACACCATGGATCCTCAACCGAAAAACGCAGTGCAGCTTGCTAGTGCACTTGAGTAGGCATGGTTCCACATCCCTCTTGGTACCTTCCAGAACTTCACTGACTCTTTTTTCCTGCACGTCTCGCAGCGGCCTACCCTGCAAAAAGTTATTCAGGGTTTTGACTAGTGGTCACATCAGTGTGACTGGAGAGTGTATATATGCATTCATATTTTTATAAGAGGATGGTATTCATTTGTTTCTACCGAGCGAGGTGGCGCAGTGGTAGCACACTGGATTCGCATTCAGGAGGACGACGGTTCAATCCCGCGTCCGGCCATCATGATTTAGGTTTTCCGTGATTTCCCTAAATCGCTCCAGGCAAATGCTGGGATGGTTCCTTTGAAAGGGCACGGCCGACTTCCTTCTCCATCCTTCTATAATCCGATGAGACCGATGACCTCGCTGTTTGGTCTCCTTCCCCAAAACAACCCAAACCTCATTCTGTTTCTAGCCTCAACCCTCTTATTTAGATCCTGGTGTAAAATGGCTCATACTATTAAATATCGTCTGTCCAGTATTCTTTCTTCTTTTTCAACGTCCCTTTTCTTACTTTTAGCGAATACATATGCATATGCAACTAATATCGGTACCGATACGCAATACAGCTATGAATATCAATGTTGTTGTGGTTGATGTTGTTGTTGTGGTCTTCAGTCCGAAGACTGGTTTGATGCAGCTCTCCATGGTAGTCTACCCTCTGGAAGCCTCTTCATTACCAGGTAACTACCGCAGCCTGCATCCTTCTGAATCTGCTTAGTGTATTCATCTCTCGATCTCTCGCCCCACCCTTCCCTCTAGTACTAAATGGTGACACGTTGTGTTCTGTCAACCGATCCTTTCTTCTATACAGGTTGTGCCACTAATTTATTTCCTCCTCTGTTCTGTTTAACACTCCTCATTACTTGCGTAATCTATCCACGTAACCTTCAACGTTCTTTTGTAACAGTACATTTCAAATGCTTCTATTTTCTTCTTATCCAAACTTTTTATCGTTAAAAAAATGGCTCTGAGCACTATGGGACTTAACATCTGAGGTCATCAGTCCCCTAGAACTTAGAACTACTTAAAGCTAACTAACCTACCACAAACATCCATGCCCGAGGTAGGATTCGAACCTGCGACCGTAGCGGTCGCGCGGTTCCAGACTGCAGCGCCTAGAACCGCTCGGCCACACCGACCGGCTTTTATCGTTCATGTTTTATTTCCATACATGCCTGCACTCCATACAAATACGTTCAGAAAGAGACTTCATAGCACTTAAATTTAAATTCCATATTAACAAATTTCTCTTCTTCAGTAACGCTTTTCTTGTAATTGTCATTCTACATGTCATATCCTCTCTACTTCGACCATCATCAGTTATTTTGCTGCCAAATAGGTAAACTCATCCACTGCTTTAAGTGTCTCGTTTCCTAATGTATTTCTCTCAGCACCACCTGATTTAATTGACATCATTCTATTAGTCTTCATTTGCTGTAGTTGAAGTTCATCTTATATCCTCCTCTCAAGACACTGTCCATTACGTTCAACTGCTCTTCCAAATTCTTTGTTGTCTCTGACAAAACTGAAATGTCACAGGTAAACCTCAAAGTTTTTATTTCTTTCCTCTGAAATTAATTCCTACTCCAAATTTTTCTTCGGTTTCCTTTATTGCGTGTTCAGTGTGTAGACCGAAGAGCATCGGGGACAGGGTCTGTACACCGCTCTCTCGGCCTCTGTCAGTTTTCGTGACCTGGAGCCGCTACCACTTGGTCAAGTAACTCCTCAATTGGCATCTTGAGGCTGAGTGCGCCCCTGTAGGTCACCATTGCAGGGCGGTCCGTATGCTCATCCATCCAAGTGTCCACCCAGCCCGACGATGCATAATTTCGGTGATCTGACGGTTACCGGCGTATCTAACGTGGCACGGCCGTTGACAAATAAATAAATAAATAAATGTCGTTATATTTTGTCGGTGTGCTAGCGGCAACGCCAAGGCAACGCTGGCTGTAGACTTCACCGCCGTTAAGGTCAGCCTCTTGCTTCCTAGAGATCAATGGAGCGCCGTAAATCGCCCGTGACGCGGCTAAGCACTTAAAAAAGACGTAAGCGCGTGGGTGGGATGAGCAGCGAGCGACCGGTGGACCTCGCTACGTCAGCACTGCTCTCGCGAGACGGAAGCCTCGGTTGGCCTTTCGGTTTCACAGAATGTGCAACACCGGCGAGCACGCTCTTTGGCCACCGGGCACTCACTGGTCCAACTCGGACGTTTGCGCGGGCTGCTGACGTCACGTTCAGGAAACCGTGAATAAGGCCCGAAAAGCCGGAAGGTCAATAGCACAACTGCGAACGGGACATCCCCCACGCCGCCGCAGCGCTTTTTAAGTCCACCACTTGAGGGCTTCCCCCGCGCATCACTTTTTTTCTTCGAGGAACGTCTCTTCTTCTCACAGTTGCAGTTCTTTCACATGTTTCTCTTGAAGTGAGAAACAAATACAGCTAATAGTTCATAGCTATTCCTACACCAAGGTGACAAATGTCATGGGCTGCCTCATAATATCGTGTCGGACCTTCTTTTGTCAGCCGTAGTGCAGCAACTCGACGTGGCATGGAGTCAGCACTTCTTTGGAATTCCCCTGCAAAAGTATTGAGCCACGCTCCCCCTTCAGCCGTCCATAATTGCGGAAGTGTTGCCGGTGAAGGATTTTGTGCACGAACTAACGTCTCGATTATGCCTCATAAATTTTCGATGGGATTCATGTTGGGCAATCTGGATAGCATAATTATTCGCTCGAATTGTTCAGAATATTCTTCAAATCGCGAACAAATTCAGGCCGGATGGCGTGGCGCATTGACGTCCACAAAAATTCCAACATTGTTTGGGAACACGAAGTCCATGAATGGCTGCAAACGATCTTCAAATAGCTGAACATAACCATTACCAGTGAATGAACGGTTCATTTGGAACAGAGAACCCAGTCCATATCACGTAAACACAGCCCACACCACCACTTGCTCAGAACCTTGTTGACCACTTGAGTAAATGGCTACGTGGAGTCTGCACCACACTCGAATCCTACCATCAGTTCTTTCCTTTTCTGAGTCATCAGTCTTCTGACTGGTTTGATGCAGCCCACCACGAATTCCTCTCTTGTGCTAACCTCTTCATCTCAGAGTAGCATTCGCAACCTACGTCCTCAGTCATCTGTTGGATGTATCGCGATCTCTCTCTTCCTCTACAATTTTTGCCCTCTACAGCTCCCTCTAGTACCATAGAAATCATTCCTGATGTTTTAACAGATGTCCTGCCATCCTGTCCCTTTACCGCGCAAGTGTTCTCCACTTATTCCTTTCCTCTCCGATTCTGCACAGAACCTCCTCATTCCTTACCTTGTCAGCCCCACCTAAATTTCAACATTCGTCTGTAACACCACATCTTAAATGCTTCCATTCTCTTCTGTTCCGGTTTTCCCACAGTCCATGTTTCTCTACCATACAATGCCGTATTTCAAACGTATATTTCCAGAATGAGATTTTCACTCTGCAGCGGTGTGTGCGCTGATATGAAACTTCCTGGCAGATTAAAACTGTGTGCCCGACCGAGACTCGAACTCGGGACCTTTGCCTTTCGCGGGCAAGTGCTCTACCATCTGAGCTACCGAAGCACGACTCACGCCCGGTCTCACAGCTTTACTTCTGCCAGTATCTCGTCTCCTACCTTCGCAGGAGAGCTTCTGTAAAGTTTGGAAGGTAGGAGACGAGCGTATTTCGTTCTTGGTCGTCCACTCTTATTATTCCCTCTTGGAATAAGTTCCCGTCCCTCCCTATAGCTTATACTTATTTTTCTCAGAAGTTCGAAGATCTTGCACCATTACACATTGTCGAACGCTTTTTCTAGGTCTACAAATCCTAGGAATGTGTCTGATTTGCTTCCATTACCAACCGTAACGTCAGAATTGCCACTCCGATGCCTTTACCTTTCCTAAAGCCAAACAACACATCGTCAATTTTCTTTTCCATTCTTCTGAATACTATTCTTGTAAGCAGCTTGGATGTATGAGCTGTTAAGCTGATTGTGGGATAATTCTCGCACTTTTCAGCTCTTACAGTCTTCGGAACTGTGTGGATGATATTATGCCGAAAGTCAGGCGGTATATCGCCAGACTCATACGTTCCAAACACCAACGTGAATAGTCGTTTTGTTGCCATTTCCTCCTAACGATTTTAGAAATTCTGATGGAATGTTATCGGTCCATTCTGCTTTATTTGATCTTACGTCCTCGAAAGCTCTCTTAAATTCTGATTCTAATACTGGATCCCCTATCTCTATTAAATCCACTCCTGTTTCTTCTTCTATCACATCAGGCAAATCTACCCCCTCATAGAGGCCTTCAATGTACTCTTTCCACCTGTCCGCTCTCTCCTCTGCATTCAACAATGGATTTCGGTTGCACTCTTAGTGTTATCACTCTTGCTTTTAATTTCACCGAAGGGTAATTTGATTTTCCTGTATGCTGAGTCAGTCCTTCCGACTATCATTTCTTTTTCGATTTCTTCACATTTTTCATGCAGCCATTTCGTCTTAGCTTCCCTGCACTTCCTATTTATTTCATTCCCCAGGACTTGTATTTCTGTATTCCTGAATATCCCTGAACATTTTTGTACTTCCTTCTTTCGTCGATCAGCTGAACTATTTCTTCTGTTACCCGTGGTTTCTTGGCGGTTACCTTCTTTGTACCTATGTTTTTCTTTCCAGCTTCTGTGATTGCCCTTTTTAGAGATGTCCATTCTTTTTCAACTGCACTGCCTACTGTACTATTCTTTATTGCTGTATCTACTGCCTTACAGAACTTCAAGTGTATCTCGTCATTCCTTAGTACTTCCGTATCGCACTTCTTTGCGTATGGAATCTTCCTGACTAATCTCTTAAACTTCAGCCTACTCTTCATCACTACTACATTGCGATCTGAGTCTATATCTGTTCCTGGGTGCGCCTTACAATCCGGTATATGATTTAGGAATCTCTGTCTGACCATAATGTAATCTAATTGAAATCTTCCCGTATCACTCGGCCTTTTCCAAGTATACCTCCTCCTCTTGTGATTCTTGAACAGAGTATTCGCTATTACTAGCTGAAATTTGATACAGAACTCAATTAGTCTTTCTCCTCTCTCATTCCTTGTCCCAAGCCCATATTCTCCTGTAGACTTTTTTTCTACTCTTTCCCCTACAATTACATTCCAGTCCCCCATGACTATTAGATTTTCATATCCCTTTACATACTGTATTACCCTTTCAATACCTTCATACACTTTCTCTATCTATTCATCTTCAGCTTGCGACGTCGGCATGTATACCTGTTGTCGGTGTTGGTCTGCTGTCGATTCTGATAAGAACAACCCTATCACACTACTCTTCGCAGTAACACACTCCGTGCCCTACCTTCCTATTCATAACGAATCCTACACCTGTTATACCATTTTCTGCTGCTGTTGATATTACCCGATACTCATCTGACCAGAAATCCTTGTCTTCTTTCCATTTCACTTCACTGACCCCTAGATTGAGTTTTTGCGTTTCCCTTTCAGCTTTTCTAGCTTCCCTATCACATTCAAGTTTCTGACATTCCACGCCCCGACTCGTAGAACGTTATCCTTTCGTTGATTTTTCCATCTTTTCCTCATGGTCACCTCCCCCTTTGCAGTTCCCTCCCGGAGATCCGAATGGGGGACTATTCCGGAATCTTTTGCCAATGGAGAGGTCATCATGACACTTTTTCAATTCCAGGCCACATGTCCTCTGGATACACGTGTGTGTGTCACTTTGAAGGCTCCTTGTACTAATCTTCGTTTCTGATCTACACTCATGCTCATAAATTAAGGATAATTTCAGAATGTGGTGCCACACAACGTGGCGCTACACAAAACTGGCGCTAATAGCATTGGCACATAGGGAACACACACGACACAGATCAGTAAGTCCACGGTATTGGTGATACGCTGAGAAAACCGTCCCGAAACACATGTGCTACAAAACTCCACTGTTTCCTGCGCGTGTACCCCTACATCAATATGGAATATGATCACAGTGCACACGTACATAGGCCGCACAACGGGTTGGCATACTCTGGATCTGTTGGGGTACAGCCTTCCACTATTGCACCAGTGACTGTCGGAGCTCCTTAAGTGTTGTAGGGATTTGAAGACGTGCAGCGATACGTTGACCGAGAGCATCCCGGCTCGATGGGGTTTTGGTCTGGCGAACAAGCAGGCCACTCCATTCTTCTGATATCTTCTGTTTCAAGGTACTCCTCCATCATGAGGAAGGTGGGACCCACTGCACCCCTGAAAAGGCGGACATACTGGTGCAAAATGACGTCCCGATACACCTGACCTGTTACAGTTTCTCTGTCAAAGACGTGCAGGGATGTACGTGCACCAATCATAATCCCACCCCACACCATCAAACCACGACCTCCATACAGGTCCCTTTCAAGGACATTGAGGGGTTGGTATCTGGTTCCTGGTTCACGTGAGATGAAAACCCGGCGAGAATAACTGTTCAGTATACACCTGGACTCATCCGTGAAAATAACCTGGGACCACTGTTCCAATGACCATGTACTGTGTTCTTGACACCAGGCTTTACGGGCTCTCCTGTGACCAGAGGTCAGTGGAATGCACCTTGCAGGTTTCCGGGCGAATAAACCATGTCTGTTCAGTTGTCTGTAGACTGTGAGTCTGGAGACAACTGTTCCAGTGGCTGCTGTAAGGTCCCGAGCAAGGCTACCTGCAGTACTCCGTGGCCGTCTGTGGGCATTCATGGTGAGATATCGGTCTTCTTGTGGTGTTGTACACTGTGGACGTCCCGTACTGTAGCGCCTGGACACTTTTTCTGTCTGCTGGAATCGTTGTCATTATCTTGAGATCACACTTTGTAGCACACGGAGGACCCGTGCTACGACATGCTGTGTTTGACCAGCCTCCAGTCGCCATAGTATTCTACCCCTCATAACGTCATCAATATGTGTTGTTTAAGCCATTTTCAACAAACAGTCATCATTAGCATGTCTGAAAACGTCTGCACACTTACTCGCTGCACCGTACTCTAATATGTACCAACTCACCTCTGCGTATGTGGAGTGCTGCCAGCGCCACCGTGCGACGACCGCAGGTCAAATGCACCGCATGGTCATACTTCGAGGTGGTTTAAACCCGCAAACCGGCCACCAGAGCGTTGTTTCACCAGGTACCAGCATCATCCTTAATTTATGAGCATGGGCGTAATACGTGGGCTCCATAAAACTTCATTCAATTGTTTGGTTGCTTGACGACCATGGACAGTGCGGTTCTTAGTTCCTCTTTTACTGTGTCCATTTTTGTTACTAATGACTCCCAAATATTTATGAGTCCAGAGACATTATTACCACAAAATCTAACGTCAGGTCTTGATTCACTCCTCCAGTTGTCAAATAGTTTTCTCTTAGCTAATCGTTAAACCCCCATTTCTAGTATACTCTTTGCAGCTTTTTGACCATGTAGTTCACCTCATCCTCATCTCCGCTAAAATATCTGCCTGCTTAGGTGACTGATAACGTGCTTGCCTACCATGCAACGGGCCCGGGTTCGATACCTGGCTGGGTTGGAGATTTTCTCCGCTCGTGTACTAGGTGTTTTGTTGTCCTTACCACCATTTCATCCTCATTACCAGCATGCGAGTTGCCCATTGTGGCGTCGACTGCAACAAGACTAGCACTGGATGGCCGAACTTCCCCGGATGGACTCTCCCGGCCAGCAATGCCATATGAGCATTTCATTTTTTCCCCGCTAAAATAGGTTGATCAGCAACAAAATGCAAAGTCAAGAGCTACCCGTCATTCGTAGACACACTCATAACACGATAGGAGCGTTTCCGTGACCTTAAGACAGAGCTCAAATACATTTTAAATAACGTGCACAAAACGGGTCAGAACTTTGTTGCAGAAGCAACGAAAAAAACATGCCAAATATAAACGGACTCAAAATCTCCAAGATTGACGATCTTTTCCAGAAGCTCGAAATTTAGCGCGAACTTCAATGCGAGATACTTATAACAGATTCCAAAATGAAACTTTGTCTCGAAACCTGGCAGAAAATCCAAAGAGATTCTGGTCGTATGTGAAGTATGCTAGCGGCAAGACACATTCAATGCCTTCTCTGCGCGATAGCAATGGAGATACTGCCGAAGACGGTGCTGCCAAAGCAGAGTTACTAAACAAGCCTTCCGAAATGCCATCACAAAAGAATACGAAGTAAATATTCCACAATTCGAATCAAGAATAGAAGCCGACTTGAGTAACGTAGAAGTAGACATCCTCGGAGTCACGAAATAGCTTAAATCGCTTAATAAAAGCGTCTTCTGACGCAGACTGTACACCAATTATGTTCCTTTCAGAGTATGATGATGCAACAGCTCCATGTACAACAGTTCGCTCCACGATAGATCCCTATCCAAAGACTGGAAAGTTGCTCAGGTCACAGCACAATTCAAGAAAAGTAGTAGGATTAATCCACTAAATTACAGGCCCATACCATTAACGTCGATATGCAGCAGGATTTTGGAACATACACTCCTGGAAATTGAAATAAGAACACCGTGAATTCATTGTCCCAGGAAGGGGAAACTTTATTGACACATTCCTGGGGTCAGATACATCACATGATCACACTGACAGAACCACAGGCACTTAGACACAGGCAACAGAGCATGCACAATGTCGGCACTAGTACAGTGTATATCCACCTTTCGCAGCAATGCAGGCTGCTATTCTCCCATGGAGACGATCGTAGAGATGCTGGATGTAGTCCTGTGGAACGGCTTGCCATGCCATTTCCACCTGGCGCCTCAGTTGGACCAGCGTTCGTGCTAGACGTGCAGACCGCGTGAGACGACGCTTCATCCAGTCCCAAACATGCTCAATGGGGGACAGATCCGGAGATCTTGCTGGCCAGGGTAGTTGACTTACACCTTCTAGAGCACGTTGGGTGGCACGGGATACATGCGGACGTGCATTGTCCTGTTGGAACAGCAAGTTCCCTTGCCGGTCTAGGAATGGTAGAACGATGGGTTCGATGACGGTTTGGATGTACCGTGCACTATTCAGTGTCCCCTCGACGATCACCAGTGGTGTACAGCCAGTGTAGGAGATCGCTCCCCACACCATGATGCCGGGTGTTGGCCCTGTGTGCCTCGGTCGTATGCAGTCCTGATTGTGGCACTCACCTGCACGGCGCCAAACACGCATACGACCATCATTGGCACCAAGGCAGAAGCGACTCTCATCGCTGAAGACGACACGTCTCCATTCGTCCCTCCATTCACGCCTGTCGCGACACCACTTGAGGCGGGCTGCACGATGTTGGGGCGTGAGCGGAAGACGGCCGAACGGTGTGCGGGACCGTAGCCCAGCTTCATGGAGACGGTTGCGAATGGTCCTCGCCGATACCCCAGGAGCAACAGTGTCCCTAATTTGCTGGGAAGTGGCGGTGCGGTCCCCTACGGCACTGCGTAGGATCCTACGGTCTTGGCGTGCATCCGTGCGTCGCTGCGGTCCGGTCCCAGGTCGACGGGCACGTGCACCTTCCGCCGACCACTGGCGACAACATCGATGTACTGTGGAGACCTCACGCCCCACGTGTTGAGCAATTCGGCGGTACGTCCACCCGGCCTCCCGCATGCCCACTATACGCCCTCGCTCAAAGTCCGTCAACTGCACATACGGTTCACGTCCACGCTGTCGCGGCATGCTACCAGTGTTAAAGACTGCGATGGAGCTCCGTATGCCACGGCAAACTGGCTGACACTGACGGCGGCGGTGCACAAATGCTGCGCAGCTAGCGCCATTCGACGGCCAACACCGCGGTTCCTGGTGTGTCCGCTGTGCCGTGCGTGTGATCATTGCTTGTACAGCCCTCTCGCAGTGTCCGGAGCAAGTATGGTGGGTCTGACACACCGGTGTCAATGTGTTCTTTTTTCCATTTCCAGGAGTGTATATTGTGTCTGAACATTATGAATTACCACGAAGAAAACGGTCTATTGACACATAGTCAACACGTATTTAGAAAACGTCATTGTCGTGAAAGACAACTAGCTCCTGACTCGCACGAAGTGCTGATTGCTATTGATAAGGAGTTCCAAACTGATTCCGTATTTCTTGGTTTCCGGAAGGCTTATGACACTGTACCACACAAGCGGCTTGTAGTGAAATTGCGTGCTTATGGAATATTGGCTCAGTTATATGACAGTATTCCTGATTTCCTGTCAGAGAGGTCACACTTCATAGTATTTGACGGAAAGTCGTCGAGTGAAGCAGAAGCGATTTCTGGCGTTCTCCAAGGTAGTGTTATAGGCCCTTTGCTGTTCCTTACCTACTTGGGAGACAATCTGAGCAGCCCTCTTAGGTTGTTTGCAGATGGCGCTGTCGTTTATCGACTAAAGGCATCTGAAGATCAAAACAAATTCCAAAACGATTTAGAAAAGATATCTGCACTGTGCGAAAATTGGTAATTGACCCTAAATAACAAAAAGTGTGAGGTCATCCACATGAGTGCTAAAAGGAATCTGTTAAACTTCGGTTACACGATAAATCAGTCAAATATAAAGGCCGTAAATTCAACTAAATACGTAGGAATTACAATTACGAACAACTTAAATTGGAAAGATCACATAGAAAATGTTGTGGGGAAGGCTAACCAAAGACTGTGTTTTATTGGAGAAAGAAAATGTAACAGATCTGCTAAAGAGACTGCCTACACTACGCTTGTCCGTCGTCTTTTGGAATACTGCTGTGCGGTGTGGGATCGTTACCAGATAGGATTGACGGAGCACATCGAAAAAGTTCAAAGAAGAAAAATGGTTCAAATGGCTCTGAGCACTATGGGACTTAATCTGAGGTCATCAGTCCCGTAGAACTTAGAACTACTTAAACTTAACTAACCTAAGGACATGACACACATCCATGCCCGAGGCAGGATTCGAACTTGCGACCGTAGTGGTCGCGCGGTTCCAGACTGAAGCGCCTAGAACCGCTCGGCCACACTGGCCGGCTAATGAAGGGGAGCCAACAGCACCCGTTGTTCCCAGGCGGTCACCCATCCAAGTACTAACGAGGCCCGATGTTGCTTAACTTCGGTGATCCGACGAGAACCGGTGTATTCAACATGGTACGGCCGTTGGCGTTCAAAGAAGGGCAACACGTTTTGTGTTATCGCGAAATAGGGGAAAGAGTGGTCCTGGTCACTGAAATGATAACAGGATTTGAGGTGGACGTAATTAAAACAAAGGCGTTTTTCTTTGTGACGGGATCTTCTCACGATATTTCAATTACCAACTTTCTCCCCCCGAACGCGAAAATGTTTTGTTGACGCCGACCTACATAGGGCGAAACGATCATCATAATAAAATAAAGGAAATCGGAAAGACGTGTGTTCGTGTTTTCCGCGCGCTATACGAGATTGGAATACTAGAGAATTGTGAAGATGTGTCGATGAATCCTCTGCCACGCACTTACAATGTGTTTTGCAGAGTATCCATGTAGGTGTAGACAAAGAACCCTTTGACCACTGGAATCTCTCCAGATATTTTTGTACCTCTTTATTTGATGGCCTAGTTTTCGTCTGGGAGGAGGGAGTCCGCATCTGCTGTTAGACATGTGCTGTCACGCTCCCGGTCCAGAAATACTCGCAGCTGCAACACGCGACTGTCACCGCCGACGTGATCCTTGGCGCGAGGTAACAGTTGCGCGTTCGCAAATTCAGCTGCAGCCGCGCTATTGGCCAGGCATTACCAGCTCGCTAACGAGCGCAGTAAAGCCTCCCGCACGGAGAACTACTGGCGCAGCGCCCACCGTGACTCGTCTTTCCCACAGGGACCTGCTGAACAGCTGCTTCCCTCTAAACCAAGGCTACGTACGTCGGTACAGTTGTTACACTAGCCAACAAAATTTTACTTTTTTTCTGTAACTGGCATGAAAACAGCTAATCTTTAGGTAAAATATTTTCAACATTTCGCGGCCCTATCAGCAACTGTGTAAATATTAATTTTAATTTTAAAATCCAACAGATTCAGTTGCACAGTTTACCTAGATTTACTTAGGTTTCAGTCGAGATAACCCAACCTTGTTCAGAATAAAGTAACTACCGTTTGTCCATAATGTACTGAGTTCCAGTACAGCACTCGTGGCCGCCGCATCGCGGTCGCGAAGTGGGGCCGACGCAGTTTCAGATACGTTTTCACAGTCTGACGATAATTGATGGATTTGTAGTTTCGGCTTGCGATGTCCATTATGGACAAACGGTAGTTATCTTTATTCTGAAGAAGGTTGGGTTTTCCCGACTGAAGCCTAGGTAAATCTAGGTAAACTGCGCAACTGAGGCTGTTTCCGGGAGTGCTCATAACGAAAATGTTAGCTCTCGTTTTGAAGTTGTGACAGCTTTACGTTATTGCCTATATAAGGTTATGCGTGTATTCACCTTGGCGTTTTCCCTCGGAGGAAGGTCATTGAAGGTGCAACCGCTTTGCCTGGCGTTTGTAGTTCTTTGCTGATCAGTGTCCAGCAGTAATCGGCTAACACTGGTGCACTCGACTTTCTCTGGTATCTCATTTCCATATCCGAAATTTGCTGGTGGAAGCGTTCTCCCTGCCGTCATTTACAGCACTATAATTGTCAGGAAAGAAGTCCAAGTGTGAATCTAGGAAATGTAACTGTCAGGACATGTTGCATCCCACCCTACTGAAGCAGTGCAGAAGATTTACCACAAGATTCTTAAGTTTTCTGCCCTCTTATTTCCTAGAAATTTTGCTGACTCTACAACACAGGCATCCCAAGGTAACTTTTCATCACATGTTAGGATGGTGTTGGAATGCTCATCTTTGTAAAGTTTGTGTATATGGGGATCCACGCCAACCCCGTCATTTATTTTCGCCTAGGTCTATCTATCGCTTGCACCTTAGTCCCGCATTGCGCGCGCGGGGTTGGTGTGGTTAAATCGGATTTGGCATGTTAATGTGAAGGGGTGGCCGGATGCCCTTCCTGCCGCCACCCCGTACCCTCCAGGACCTGTGCCCCATCTGTCTGTGTCTAGTGTAAATCATGGAAAAGTGCGGATGTGTTTCAAATGTCTGTGAATCGTGTAACTGAGGCGGGACGTGGGAACCAGCCGGGTATTCAACTATAGGGATATGGGAAACCGCCTAAAAACCACACCCAGGCTGGCCGGCACACCGGCCCTCGTCGTTAAGCCGGCGGGCGGATTCGATCCGGGGCCGGCGCGCCTACCCGAGTCCAGGAAGCTTACCTGGTTTAAAAAATGGCTCTGAGCACTATGCGACTTGACTTCTGAGGTCATCAGTCGCCTAGAACTTAGAACTAATTAAACCTAACTAACCTAAGGACATCACACACATCCATGCCCGAGGCAGGATTCGAACCTGCGACCGTAGCGGTCGCTCGGCTCCAGACTGTAGCGCCTAGAACCGCACGGCCACTCTGGCCGGCTTACTTGGTTTATTTTCGCCTCAATAGAACGGGGAAATTTCTTGCGCAAATAGAGAAATACTTCCCCAGTTTTGTCCATGACCCTAACGAAGATGTTCGTTAGGCCAAATTTTATATGAAGAGCAGAGAGACTTACGTTCCTCGATTCGGTAAGTGCTTCGTGGATAACACTGTGAGATCCTGGTTCAAGCGATTTACGCTTAGGCCACTCTTCCTTTTTTTAACTAAGTGCTTTGTCGCTGCTAACCCAGGGGACACAGGAAGCAACAGAATTTGGTGTAGCCGCGTTGTAGCCCAAGTAATATGCCTATGACTTTCAGATCCGCATAAATCTGCCATTTATCTTTGTCATAGTTCATATTTACATGTTATCAAATGTTTCTTTCATGTAAGGTGGTGCCCAATCAGATTCGATGGTAACATGTTGCAGTTATGCAGTAGCGCACACACTTGAGACGTTCTTTGAAGGAGTCGATGAACAACCTCCACTGATCATTTTTATAGTCAATTCACATGGTTCCCATTAGTCACTGTACATCACTACAAAATACCAAGTTGAATTCACTTCAGAAAAATGGAATGAATAGTGTATGGCGGTTACGGAACGCAGTCATCACATTTAACATGTTATCAAGAGAATTCCACTGTTGTAGTCTCGACGCCACCAATTCAGCTTTACTTTCCGGCAGTTCCAGATGTGTCACTAGGCGTTAAGTTCACACAGTTTTATTTTGTGAATCTCTGTACAGTCACTGTTATACGAAACATCAGAAGAACCGGGTTTCGAAGATAGTGGTGCAGCACTAGTTTCACTAGCGCCCTCGCCCTATCACAATCAGGTGGGACAGGAATAGGCAGTCCGTCGGCGTGAGGCACTGGTCGCTTGGCCGACTATATGTTATGATATGCAAAGAAAGACTTTTTAGTTTTGGAAATATCATGTTTAATGGAGTTGCCATACAAAAGTAACAACATTCACATGGTCTGATGGTTCTCTCCAGATCATGGGTGTAGCAAAGGCCATGGAAGATCTTTCACAGCTCAGCCTCAAACGAAGCCTCGAGACACAAGATATGCAACCTACACTACTGGCCATTAAAATTGCTACACCAAGAAGAAATGCATATGATAAACGGATATTCATTGGATAAATATATTATACTAGAACTGACATGTGATTACACTGTCACGCAATTTGGGTGCATAGATCCTGAGAAATCAGTACCCAAAACAACCACCTCTGGCCCTAATAACGGCCTTGATACGCCAGGGCATTGAGTCAAACAGAGCTTGGATGGCGTGTACAGGTACAGCTGCCCATGCAGCTTCAACACGATACCACAGTTCATCCAGAGTAGTGACTGGCGTATTGTGACGAGCCAGTTCCTCGGCCACCATTGACCAGACGTTTTCAATTAGTGAGAGATCTGGACAATGTGCTAGCCAGGGCAGCAGTCGAACATTTTCTGTATCCAGAAAGGCCCGTACAGGACCTCCAACATGCGGTCGTACATTATCCTGCTGAAATGTAGGGTTTCGCAGGGATCAAATGAAGTGTAGAGCCACTGGTCGTAACACATCTGAAATGTAACGTCCACTGATCAAAGTGCCGTCAATGCGAACAAGAGGTGACCGAGACGTGTAACTAATGGCACCCCGTACCCTCACGCCGGGTGATACGCCAGTATGGCGATGACGAATACACGCTTACAATGTGCGTTCACCGCGATGTCGCCAAACACGGATGCGACCATCATGATGCTGTAAACAAAACCTGAAGTCATCCGAAAAAATGACTTTTGCCATTCGTGCACCCAGGTTCGTCGTTGAGTACACCATCGCAGGCGCTCCTGTCTGTGATGTAGCGTCAAGGGTAACCGCAGCCATGGTCTCCGAGCTGATAGTCCATGCTGCTGCAAACGTCGTCGAACTGTTCGTGCAGATGGGTGTTGTCTTGCAAACGTCCCCATCTGTTGACTCAGGGATCGAGACGTGGCTGCACGATCCGTTACAGCCATGCGGAAAAGATGCCTGTCATCTCGACTGCTAGTGATACGAAGACGTTGGGATCCAGCACGGCGTTCCGTAATACCCTCCTGAACCCACCGATTCCATATTCTGCTAACAGTCATTGGATCTCGAACAACGCGAGCAGCAATGTCGCGATACGATAAACCGCAATCGCGATAGGCTACAATCCGACCTTGTAGCAATTTTAATGACCAGTAGTGTAATTATAATTAAGTGCACCCCCTTTAAATTGGAAACGAGAGCTAATCGAGTTTTTCACTGTCGTTTTCTTTTTCAGCCTGTTCGATTTAGTTAAATGACTTATTTTCATCCTCGTTAAATTTTCACTGTTGGCCACTGTTAATTGGATTACCATTCCTCAGACTAGTTTGATATTTTTAAAATATCAGGAATCCGATACATCGTTATTTAAAAAATATCGTGACAGGCTTTCGATAAACCAAGAAAAGGTACCGATAGATCGATATTCGACGGATGATATATCGACGTACCTGCCTATAAAAGTGTCGGATGGACTTAGTAAATATATTCTCGGTTTTAGAGCTTAATTTTTTAAAGTATTGATTTATTATTAGACATTCTGTACATCAACAAGCAAGCAGCTTGCCTATTCCCCTTAGAGTAAGAACTGAAACGAAAACGATGCACTTTCATGCTTGGCGTTTACCACTTTGCTAACAACGGCAACTGCATGTAAGTGACACAATAAAAGGTGTTCGAACACTTCATGTCGATTTCGCTGTTTTTTTCTATATCTCTCAACGCCAGCGACCTAGCAAGTGTAGTGTCGAAATTGCGTGTTGAAGCTGAACGTTGCTTTTTCTGTTGTTTACGATTACGTAAGCATTTACCCTCAAACGTGTCCGCCCACTGTAAAGACCAATCTTGTCATTTAGATCTTTCTTCGTTCATAATTTTCAGCAACTGTTTTTGAAGAATGCCGATGTGAAAAAATAGCACAGTGCTATTTCTTCACAACGTAAATCTTGTTATTTCTTCACACAGTCAAAGACAAAGGTTGGACGTTATAAAACTCAAAAAGAAGTAAGATTCCTTCACAGTGTGAAAGTAAAATTATATTCTGCTACAATTTCAACACAACAACTTCAAATATTTACCGAAAGTTGTGAAGAAATATAAAATATAAATATCGACACTCGATGTTATTGTTATACCGATATGTCGAGCAAAGAAGTGATGCCGATATGTAGCGATACCTCTTGGAAGAAATACCGATATATCAATATTTTGTTAACAGGCCTAGTTAGATGTGGTCCGCTACGATTTCATCTCCCGTGTCAACTTCTACATCTCAGAGTAGCACTTGGGACTTACGTCCTCGATTATTATTTGTAGTGTGTATTCCATCTCTGTTATCCCCTACAAGTAATACCTTCTGCAGCTCCTTATATTACCAAGGGAGTTATTCCCACATGTCCTAATACATGTCCCTTCATCCTGGGCTTTCTTCGTGCCAATGTTTTCCGCGTATTCTTCTCCTCGCCGACTATGCGCAGAACCTCCTTATTTCCTATCTTATCAGTCTATCTTATTTTCAGCATCCTTGTACAGAAGATCTCAAACGCTTTGATTCTCTTCTTCTCTGGTTTTCCCACGGTCCCTTATTAACTTCCGTACGATGCTGTGCTCCAAACATACATTCACAGAAATTTTTTCTACACAGTAGACTTCTTTTGGACAAGGATGCCGTCTTTGGCTGTGCTAGTCTGCGTTTTATATCCTTGTTTGTCCGTCATGTGTGTTTTCGATTCCAGAGTAGCAGAATACCATTGTCTACTTCGTGATCTCCAATTCTGATGATGAATTAATCACTAGTCGCATTTCTGTTTCTCTTCATTACTTCCGTCTTTCTTCGGTTTGCTCTCAGTCCATAGCATGTGCTCATGAGACTGTTCATTCCATTCAACACGTCCCTGATTCTTTCTTACTTTGACTGAATATAGCAATGCCATCAGCGAATCTTATTGATATCCTTTCACCCTGAGTTTTAATCCGACTCTTCAGTCTTTTTTTACTTTCGTCATTGCTTCTTTGGTGTGTAGACAGAACAGCAGGGGCGAAAGACTGCACCTCTGTGTTTGATCCTTTTTAATCCGAGAACTTCATTCTTCTTCCATTCTTATTGTACCGTCCTGGTTCTTCTACATATTGTATACTACTCGTCTTCCCCTACTGCTTACATCTCCTTTCCTGAGAATTTCTAACATCTTGCATTATTTTAGATTGTCGAACGCCTTTTCTAAGTCGACAAATCCTCAAGCGTGTCAGAACTGCTCCTCTGATGTCTTTACCATTCTTAAAAGAGTGACTGGTCGTCGTCTAACAGTTTTCTTTTCCATTCTTGAAATCTTTATATAAAACTACACTACTGGCCATTAAAATTGATACGACACGAAGATGACTTGCTACAGACGCGATATTTAACCGACAGGAAGAAGATGCTGTGATATGCAAATGATTAGCTTTTCAGAGCATTCACACAAGGTTGGCGCTGGTGGCGACACCTACAACGTGCTGACATGAGGAAAGTTTCCAACCGATATCTCATACACAAACAGCAGTTGACTGGCGTTGCCTGGTGAAACGTTGTTGTGATGCCTCGTGTAAGGAGGAGAAATGCTTACCATCACGTTTCCGACTTTGATAACGTGTTTATCGTATCGCGACATTGCTGCTCGCGTTGTTCGAGATCCAATGACTGTTAGCAGAATACGGATTCGGTGGGTTCAGGAGGGTAATACGAAACGCCATGCTGGATCCCAACGTCTTCGTATCACTAGCAGTCGAGATGACAGGCATCTTTTCCGCATGGCTGTAACGGATCGTGCAGCCACGTCTCGATCCCTGAGTCAGCAGATGGGGACGTTTGCAAGACAACACCCATCTGCACGAACAGTTCGACGACGTTTGCAGCAGCATGGACTATCAGCTCGGAGACCATGGCTGCGGTTACCCTTGACACTGCATCACAGACAGGAGCGCCTGCGATCGTGTACTCAACGACGAACCTGGGTGCACAAATGGCAAAACGTCATTTTTTCGAATGAATCCAGGTTCTGTTTACAGCATCATGATGGTCGCATCCGTGTTTGGCGACATCGCGGTGAACGCACATTGTAAGCGTGTCTTCGTCATCGCCATACTGGCGATTTCCGGCGTGATGATATGGGGTGCCATTGGTTACACGTCTTCGTCACCTCTTGTTCGCATTGACGGCACTTGGAACAGTGGACGTTACATTTCAGATGTGTTACGACCCGTGGCCCTACCCTTCATTCGATCCCAGCGAATCCCTACATTTCAGCAGGATAATGCACGACCGCTTGTTGCAGGTCCTGTACGGGCCTTTCTGGATACAGAAAATGTTCGACTGCTGCCCTGGCCAGCACGTTCTCCAGATCTCTCACGAATTGAAAACGTCTGGTCAATGGTGGCCGAGCAACTGGCTCATCACAATACGCCAGTCACTACTCAGGATGAACTGTGGTATCGTGTTGAAGCTGCATGGGCAGCTGTATCTGTACACGCCATCCAAGCTCTGTGTGACTCAATGCCCAGGCGTATCAAGGCCAGAGATGGTTGTTTTGGGTACTGATTTCTCAGGATCTATGCGCCCAAATTGTATGAAAATGTAATCACATGTTAGTTCTAGTATAATGTATTTGTCCAATGAATACCCGTTTGTCATCTGCAGTTTCAATGGCCAGTAGTGTACGAGCACTGCATACTGGCGGGTCCTCTCGCCAGTGTAGTTGTCCATGTGTCAGCAGGCTCGTTTCAAGTACGTCCTCTGCCACAGACTTCCAAGTGTCCGACAGATAACGAATGTCGATCCAGATGTAGAAATCGCCGCTCGACTGGAAGGTAAAGGACTGTAGAGGGTTAGCATAGATATTTGAAAGGGTGGTAAGGTTCAACGTGGAACGTGTATGCAAATGTCTGCAGACTGTGTCCATGAACAGTACCATTTAAAATTCAAATACAGGTCAGACGTAGTGACTTTCTGTGGTGACTACGTCGCAAAATGCTAAGTACGCGCGCGCAAGACCGACACGGGGATTGTGAACTATAGGCGGCAGTTACAGTCCTTTATTCTCCCGTTCCTAAAAGCAGTGTGAGACTCTCCTTTTCACGGGAGACCTTGGCACGAATGAAGTCTGACGACTGGCATACGGAGATCGGGTTATACGGGTTTAGAACGCTCGCAGTAGTAGTATTTTAAGAAGCGGCTCCTGAGTGACGCTGCAACAAGGCCATGCATGAATGGCAAATTGTCGGTCGAGGTTTCCGCCAGTCGAAGGGCTACTTTGTGTTTAAGTGGGAACTCTACCTCTCTCTTTCTCGCTCTCTCCCCCTACCCCCTCTCTCTCTGTCTCTTCGAGACGGATGCCTACAATTAATACTCAGCGGCTCTGAGCATCGGCTCCTCGTGTGATTTAGGATCTTGGCCTGATGATGGTTACTATAACCGAAACCGGTTACCTCCAATAAACTGCAAGTAGGCTGCGACTTGGATTGTTACAGTTTAATTTTTATATTAAGTAAGATCGTTCAAATACAAATGTTTTTTTTTCGATAGATTTATTTGCTCTGGACATATTGGTATGGCACGTTTAGCTGCTTCATCCGTTCTAACGGACGCAGCCTAAGGCCAAGAATAATTCCATGGGATAAACATTAATGCTGAGGGAAATGTAAGGAGAGATCAAACCGCTTCCGTTTGAAGGCGTTGCTGCAGCGTAGATGCAGCCTAGCGCAATTCCGTTGCGGATATACACTATGTGAAACTTCCTGGCAGATTAAAACTGTGTGCCCGACCGAGACTCGAACTCGGGACCTTTGCCTTTCGCGGGCAAGTGCTCTACCAACTGAGCTACTGAAGCACGACTCACGCCCGGTACTCACAGCTTTACTTCTGCCAGTATCTCGTCTCCTACCTTCCAAACTTCTTTCAGGAGTGCTAGTTCTGCAGGGTTCGCAGGAGAGCTTCTGTAAAGTTTGGAAGGTAGGAGACGAGATACTGGCAGAAGTAAAGCTGTGAGTACCGGGCGTGAGTCGTGCTTCGGTAGCTCAGTTGGTAGAGCACTTGCCCGCGAAAGGCAAAGGTCCCGAGTTCGCGTCTCGGTCGGGCACACAGTTTTAATCTGCCAGGAAGTTTCATATCAGCGCACACTCCGCTGCAGAGTGAAAATCTCATTCTGGATACACTATGTGATCAAAAGTTTCCGAACACCCCCAAAAACATACGTTTTTCATATTAGGTGCATTGTGCTGCCACCTACTGCCAGGTACTCTATATCAGCAACCTCAGTAGTCATTAGACATCGTGAAAGAGCAGAATGGGGCGCTCCGCAGAACTCAACGGGCTTCGAACATGGTCAGGTGATTGGGTGTCACTTATGTCATACGTCTGTACGCGAGATTTACACACTCCTAAACATCCCTAGGTCCGCTGTTTCCGATGTGATAGTGAAGTGGAAACGTGGGGGACACGTACAGCTCAAAAGAGTACAGGCCGACCTCGTCTGTTGACTGACAGAGACCGCCGACAGTTGAAGAGGATCGTAATATGTAATAGGCAGACATCTATCCAGACCATCACACAGGAATTCCAAACAGCATCAGGATCCACTGCAAATACTATGACAGTTAGAAGGGAGGTGAGAAAACTTGGTTTTCATGGTCGAGCGGCTGCTCATTAGCCACATATCACGCCGTTTTTAAATGCCAAACGACGCCTCGCTTCGTGTAAGGAGGGTAAACATTGGACGATTCAACAGTGGAGAAACGTTGTGTGGTGTAACGAATAATGGTACACAATGTGGCGATCCGATGGCAGAGTATGGGTATGGCGAATGCCCGCTGAACCTCACCTGCCAGTGTGTGTAGTACCAACAGTAAAATGCGGAGGCGGTGGTGTTATAGTGTGGTCGTGTTTTTCATGGAGGGGTTTGCACCCCTTGTTGTTTTGCGTGGCACTATCACAGCACACGCCTACGTTGATGTTTTATGCACCTTCTTGCTTCCCACTGTTGAAGAGCAGTTCGGGAATGGCGATTGCATCTTTCAACACGATCGACCATCTGTTCGTAATGCACGGCCTGTGGAGGACTGGTTACACGACAATAACATTCCTGTAATGGACTGGGCTGCACATAGTCCTGACGTGAATCCTATAGAACACCTTTGGGATGTATTGGAACGCCGACTTCGTGCCAGGCCTCAGCTACCGACATCGATACCTCTCCTCAGTGCATCACTCCGTGAAGAACGGGCTGCCATTCCCCAAGAAACCTTCCACCACCTGATTGACCGTATGCCTGCGAGAGTGGAAACCGTCATCAACGCTAAGGGTGGGCCAACACCATACTGAATGCCAGCATTACCGATGGAGGGCGCCACGAACTTGTAAGTCATTTTCAGCCAGGTGTCCGCATACTTTTGATCACGTAGTGTATACAAGCACTGACGTGAAGGCAAGGGGGTAATGAGGCATTTGTGTCGACGAGCGTGCGATAAATGCGGATACGTGAAATGTGGCGATGTTATTAGCATATGCGTCCAATCAGGACCAACGTGCTGTTATTCTTTTCTTGGTTGTCGAAGGACAAACACCGGTAGACATCCATTGGAGAATGAGGAATGCATGTGGGGTAGCATATCTGTCGGAAGCCACCGCTGTGGAATGGTGCTGCTGCTTCATGATAACGCACGTCCCCATAATGCGAATGTCGTAACGCAGTAGTTGCGCCTACTCATGTGGAAGACACTCGCTTTACGAGTATCAGGCCTTCGGTCTCTTAGGAAACGCCCTGAAGAGTTGGCAGTTCCTTTCGGACGAAGATGTGCAGCAAGCAGATACGGACCTCTTCACGCAGCAGAACATGCTGTTTTACCAAACAGATATCTTCAACCTGGTTTGTTGGTGGGATGATTACCTCAATGCTCATGGCGATGTTGCCTGACTGGAATACCGATTCTGGATCGTACGGCCTGAAAACTGAAACTTTTTTATCGTCCCTTATAGATTAAAAAGTCCGCCCCGATAGTTGAGTGGTCAGCGCGGCGGTCTGTCCCGCCAAGGGGCCCGGGTTCGATTCCTGGCTGAGTCGGAGATTTTCGCCGCTCAGGGTCTGGGTGTTGTGTTGTCCTCATTATCATTTCAACATCATCAGTGGAAGGCAACGGGAAACCACCACTGGAACCACTTCCCTAGACGTTCATGCGGTGGACCTCCCTGACGAGGCTTCCCCCATGACAAGACCTGCCGTAAGGCAGAACACAAAGTTTTTTTTATAGATTAAAAAACAAGTTTTGCCATGTGGGTAGCAAAATAACTGATGACGGCCTTACTAAAGAGGACGAAAAATGCAAACTGGTTATAGTAAGAAAAGCATTTCTGAGTAAAAAGAAATTTGTTGACTTTTAATATAAATTTAAGTGTTAGGAAGTCCGTTGAATGTATTTTTCTAGAGTATAGATACGGAAGTGACACGTGAACGATAAGCAGTTCAGACAAGAAGAGAACAGAAGCCTCTGAAATGTGGTGCTACTGAAGAATGCTAAAGATTAGATTGTTAGACAGACTGACTAATGGATCAAAATGGAGAAGAAAGAAGTTTATGCCACAATTTAACTAAAAGAATGCCCTTCCAAGGCATCAAGGAACTGTCAGTTTGGTAGTGGATGGAATGTGTATATGTGTGGGGGGGGGGGGGGGGGCGGGGGGGGGGGGGAAGAGGAGAAGGCCTGAATTTGAATACAGTTGCAGTAGTTATTCAGAGAAGAGACTTGCACGGGATAGACTAGCGTTGAGAGCTGCGCCAAACCTCTCTTCAGATTGAAGACCACAACAATAGAAAATGACAAATAAATCGCAACCAATTTAACCGCGCATTCGTCTGGAATAAACTTTATACTGTAGACCTACGTGTTGACAATCAACAAGTGAAATTTTTTGTTCGTCGTGTTTGTTTGCGTGGCCATCCTGCGCAGCAAGCATATAAATACTTGTTTTGTAAATAAAACCGCCTTTTCTTGCTGCCACTTAATTCATTTATCCCAGACGCGTTTCGCCAAGAAAAAGGCGAAACGCGTCTGGGATAAATAAATTAATTGGCAGTAGGAAAAGTGGTTCTATTTACAAAAGAATTTTTTGTGTGTATTCGCTATTCTAATTGCAATCTGCTTCAAAATGCCAGACTGGAAAGATCGGTCGATAAGTTGCAGCGGGTAAGACGAACGATTTGTACGCAAAAGAAGAAAAGGATGTGAGAGTTTTAACACTCACCATTGTCTAAGTTAATTTGAGACTGAGCACTAATTCGTATTGGACAATGATGCAGCAATAAACCGCTCGCAGCCTTCTTGAAGGAACAAGCCCGATATTACTTTTGAGTTATTTGGTGGAAATTGAGGAATATTAAAACTACACTTTCAAGGTATAAAGACTGATCATAATTATCCACATTTTTAGTGATTTCCTTAAAACGCTGCAAGTGAATGTGGAGATGGTTACTTAAACAGGTCATAATCTCTTCCTTCCCCAACCCTTACCAAACAAATTAGCGAGCAAACGTCGATATGGCGTAATTCCAATCATCGTTTATTCCTTTTCCTTCTTTTCTTTCATTTTCTTTGAATTTTAAACTCGTTGTCTTATCTTAGGAAGGTTTACAGAAACTGACGTGGGCGATGTTAACTCTGAAAACTCTTAAAATCTGTTTTGTATCTGTATCTACATATACAATTTGGAAACCTCTGTAAGTGCATGGCAGAGAGTGCTTAGAATGACACCACATGTAAGGATTTCTTCCCTTTCCAAACGCGTATAGGGCGCTTGAAGAATAACTGCTCATATGCCTCTGTCCGTGCGGTACTTAAAAAATGAAATAAAATGGGTAACATGGCTCTGTGGTACGAAGCTCACCTGCCATACAAGGTAACTGGGTTCGATCCCCTGTTGATGAACATTTTTAAACAAAGGAGCATGTTTTGCGAGCATTTCCGCAAAGCGTGAAATACATGACGATGAAAAAAACTGGTAGTGTTCGAGATTGGTAATCACTGGATGACTGGTTCGACTCTCATTTCAGTGATTGCATTTCTGCGTTTTTATTTCGTTCAGTTCGAATACCTACGTCATTTAAATACCATATTCATAAAAAATATGCTCATTAACACATGTCTAATTGTAACTTTAATGAAAAATACAGGTATTATTATTTCTAATTATATTTGGCAAAAAATCCAGTTTTCATTGCAAACGTAAATTTTTAATGACCGATCTTTTATAAAAGGTTGTTAAAATTAAAAAAAAAACAAATTAATTTTTTGATCTTTATATATATTAGGCTTCATGGGAACGTCCGTAGACAGTGCATCAGCCGGATTCGAACTCTAGCCACCCACATGGTAGGCAACCATCGTACCACAGAGCCACGTAGCCCATCGGAAAATCGTTCCATGTTTAAAGAATTAAAGACATTCAGAAAACTTCAAAGTCGATATTCTAGAGAATTTTTGAAAGCTGCATCGGTAAGCTATAGCTGATTGTTAGTTGAGTTCTAAACTTCACGTACCACAAATTACACTGACGGAAACAAAATCGCAACAACAAAAAAATAATTAATGCAGAGTAATGAAATTTCGGGAATACATTTCTTTATGTAACATATTTAAGCGATTATCATTGCAAAATTACAGGTTAATTTCATCGCGAGATAAGCCATTGCAAATGTGAAATAGTGGTAGTTTAATGACCGATGTAACCGCCAGAATGCTGAATGCAAGCATGCAAACATCCATGTACTGTGTTGTACCAGTACTGCTTGACGCTTTGTAGTATAGTGTTCCATGCCTGTTGCACTTGGTCGGTCAATACAGTGACGGTTGTGGATGTCAATGGAGTTGTCGTCCGATGATGTTCCCATATGTGTTCGAATGAAGACAGATCTGGTGGTCGAGCAGGCCAACGCAACACGTCGACATTCTGTAGAGCATGCTGGGTTACATCAGTGGTATGTAGGCGAACGTTATCCTGTTGGAAAACACCCTCTAGAAAGCTGTTCATGAATGGCAGCACAACAGGTCGAACCACCAGATAGACGTAGAAATATGCACTCAGGGTGCGTAGGATAACCTCGAGTGTGTTCCTGCTTTCATGCGAAATCGCAGCCCAGACGATAACTCCAGGCGTAGGTGCAATGTTTGTAGCACGCCGACAGGTTGGGTGCAGGTCCTTTACTGGCCTTCTTCTAACCAAGACATGGCCATCATTGGCACCGAGGCAGAACCAGGTGTCATCAGGAAACGTAACAGATATCAACCCTGCCCTCCAGTGAGCTCTCGCTTGACACCAATGAAGTCGCAAACGACGTTGGTCTCTGGTTAGCGGAATGCGCGGTAGAACGTCTGGGTCGGAACTGTCCTCGAAGTAACCGATTTGTAACAGTTCTGTCCGTCACTGTGATGCCAACTACTGCTCAAATTGCCGCTGCCGGTGTGCCAGAACCAGCGGTGGTCTTCCCTTTTGGTAGCACCACGTGGGCGTCCAGAACCGGTCTTCTTGCGACAGTACATTCTCTGCCAGCAATCATTTACAGTGGCTACATTCCTGCCAAGTCTTTTAGTAGTATCGCAGAAGGATCATCTTGCTTCTCGTAGACCTATTACATGACCTCGTTCAAACTCAGTGAGGTGTTAACGGCGTCTTTGTCGCCTTAAAGGCATTCTTGACTAAAATCAACTCACCACGTCCAGTGTCAAGGGTAATTAAGGCTCACGTTACAGCGTGTATTTAAAGCAAACTGATTTCCAAATTATAGTGGCGCTACTAGCAGCACTCTTATACGACTGGCGCGAAATTTCAATAGACATCATCTTTCAGATGTAGAAACACGTCTATCAACTTTCGTTTGCGCCGCACAAGTCAGTCTTGGTGTTGCGGCTTTTATTTCGGTCGGTGTTTAGAAAATTACAAAAATCCAATTGCTGTGTGATATCTTTGTGAGCCTATATTATCATGCCATTCATATCCCTACAAAGTGTCATGTCCACGTATTTTAATGAGTTGACTTATTCCAATTGTGACTCATTGATGTTGTAGTAATAAGAGTTCAAGTTTTTGCGTTTTGTGAATTGCGTAATATCTGGACATTTAAAAAAGTTGCTAATCTTTGCATGAATTTGAAATCTCAAGATCTGAATGTATGTTTGTGTAGCTTTTTATAAAGAGTACGTTGCTATGGATGATCGCATCATCTGTAAAAAGTCTGAGGTTACTGTTAATATTGTCTTTCAGGAATATATATATATATATATATATATATATATATATATATATATATACACACACAGGGTGAGTCACCTAACGTTACCGCTGGGTATATTTCGTAAACCACATCAAATACTGACGAACCGATTCCACAGACCGAACGTGAGGAGAGGAGCTAGTGTAATTGTTTAATACAAACCGTACAAAAATGCACGGAAGTATGTTTTTTAACACAAATCTACGTTTTTTTCAAATGGAACCCCGTTAGTTTTGTTAGCACATCTGAACATATAAACAAATACGTAATCAGTGCCGTTTGTTGCATTGTAAAATGTTAATTACATCCGGAGATATTGTAACCTAAAGTTGACGCTTGAGTACCACTCCTCCGCTGTTCGATCGTGTGTATCGGAGAGCACTGCAACATACAACGCGTTTCTACAGAATGATCTGCCAACGTTGCTCGAAAATGTCCCACTGGAAACGCGTCGACGTATGTGGTATCAGCATGATGGTGCACCTGCACATTCCGCAATTGACACTAGGCTGACCCTTGACAGGATGTTCGACGGGCGTTTCATAGGACGTGGAGGACGCGTAAATTGGCCAGCGCGTTCTCCTGATCTTACACCTCTGGACTTCTTTCTGTGGGGTACGTTAAAGGAGAATGTGTACCGTGATGTGCCTACAACCCCAAGGATATGAAACAACGTATTGTGGCAGCCTGCGGCGACATTACACCAGATGTACTGCAGCGTGTACGACATTCCTTACGCCAGGGATTGCAATTGTGTGCAGCAAATGATGGCCAACACATTGAACATCTATTGGCCTGACATGTCGGGACACTATTCCACTCCGTAACTGAAAACGGAAACCACGTGTGTACGTGTACCTCACCCCTCATGGTAATGTACATGTGCGTCAGTGAAAAAGACCAATAAAAAGGTGTTAGCATGTGGACGTAATGTGCTGTTCCAGTCTCTTCTGTACCTAAGGTCCATCACCGTTCCCTTTGGATACCTACGTAATTCGGTGCTCTCCGATACACACGATCGAACAGCGGAGGAGTGGTACTCAAGCGTCAATTTTGGGTTACAATATCTCCGGATGTAATTAACGTTTTACAACGCAACAAACGGCACTGATTACGTATTTGTTTATATGTTCAGATATGCTAATAAAACTAACGGGGTTCCATTAAAAAAAAACGTAGGTTTGTGTTAAAAAACATACTTCCGTGCATTTTTGTATGGTTTGTATTAACCAATTACACTAGCCCCTCTCCTCACGTTCGGTCTGTGGAATCGGTTCGTCAGTATTTGATGTGGTTTACGAAATATATCCAGCGGTAACATTAGGTGACTCGCCCTGTATATATATATGTATATATATTTATATATATATATATATATATATATATATATATATATATGAACAAAAAACCTCAGCGCACTTCCCTGAGGCAAACCAGAAGTAGTCTCCACATCTGTCGATGTCTCTAAATCCTGCGTCCTCCATACCAAGAAATCCTCAGTCCAGTCACAGATTTTGGTTGATACCCCCATATAATCATACTTCTTTAAACATTGAGATCCTTGAGTCAGTCAGTGTTAATTCACGTGATATGCAAGACACATGCGACAGGCGAAATCCTCTCAGACTTCAAGAAGAAGTCAGGTGCTTACAGGTGTGAATACTATCGAAGTATCAGCTTAACACTGAGGTGACGTAAGTCATGGGATAGCGATACGTAGATATACAGATGGCGGTAGTAACGTGTACACAAGGTGTTAAAGGTCAGTACATTAGCGGACCTGTGAACTGTACTCAGGTGATCCATGTGAAAAGGTGTCCGCCTTGGTTACGTCTGCACGACGGACATCAACATATTTTGAACGCGGGATGGTAGTTGGAGCTAGACGCATGGGACATTCCATTTCGGAATTCGTTAGGGAATTCAATACTGCGAAATCCACAGTGTCAACAGTGTGCCGAGAATACTAAATTTCCGGCATTACCTCTCACCACGGACGACACAGTGGCCGATGGCTTCCCTTAACAACCAAGAACAGCGGCGTTTGGGTAGAGTTGTCAATGCTAACAGGCAAGTAACACTGCTTGAAATAAAGGCAGAAATCAATGTGAAACATGCGACGAACGTATCCGGTAGGACAGTTCGGCGAAATTTGGCGTTATTGGGCTATGGCAGCAGGCGACCGATGCGAGTGCCTTTGCTAATAGCACATCATTGTCTGCAGCACCTCTCCGGGGCTCGTGACTATATCTGTTGGACCCTAGACGACCGGGAAACCGTAGCCTGGTCATATGAGTTCCGATTTCAGTTGGTAAGAAATTATGGGGTTCGAGTTTGGCACAGATCCCACGAAACCGTGGACCCAAGTTATCAACAAGGTTCTGAGCAAGCTGGTGGTGGTTCCACAATGGTGTGGGCTGTGTTTACATGCCATGCTCTGAGTCCTCTGGTCAAAAAGAACCGATCATTGACTGGAAATGATTATGTTCGGCTACTTGGAGACCATTTGTATTCATGGACTTCATGTTCCCAAACAAAGATGGAATTTTTATGGATGACAAGGCGCCATGTCTCTGTGCCACAGTTGCTCGCAATTGGGCTGAAGAACATTCTACCCAATTGGAGTGAATGATTCGGTCACCCAGATAGCCCGATATAAATCTCACTGGACATATATGGGACATTATTGAGAGGTCAGTTCCTGCATAAAATCCTACACTGGCAGCACTGTCGCAATTATGGACTGCTATAGAGGCAACAAGGCTCTGCATTTCTGCAGCGGACTCCCAACGACTTGTTGAGTCCATGCCACGTCGAGCTGCAGCACTACGCTGGGAAAGAGGTGCGACACTATGTTAGGAGGTATCCCATGACTTTTATCACCTCGGTGTAAGTTATGACTGCAAAATACTGCCGGCCGCTGTGGCCGAGCGGTTCTAGGCGCTTCAGTCCGGAACCGCACTGCTGCTACGGTCGCAGGTTCGAATCCTGCCTTGGGCAGGATCGTGGGATCTTTGTCCTTAGGTTAGTTAGGCTTAAGTAGTTCTAAGTTCTAGGGGACTAATGACGTCAGATGTTAAATCCCATAGTGCTCAAAGCCATTTGAACCATTTGATAAAATGCAGGGAGTGAAAGGTTATTTACTTCTTGTACGGAAACCAGACTACAGTTATAAGAATCGAAGGCATGACAGAGAAGCACCGGTTGAGAAGGGAGTGAGGGCTGTAGCCTGTCCCCGATGTTATTCAATCTGTACATTGAGCAATCAGTAATGGAAACATAAGAAAAATTTGGAAAGGAAATTAAAGTTCGGGGCGAATAAATAATAACTTCGACTTTAACCGATGACACTGTAATTCTGTCAAACGTAGCAAACGACTTTAGAGAGCAGTTGAAGGGAATGGACAGTGTCCTGAAAAGAGGTCACAAGACGATTGGCAACAAAAGTAAAACAAGCATAACGGAATGAGGCCGAATTACATCAGGTATGCTGAAGAAATAAGATTAGGAAAAGTTTTTTGCCTACCGTTTCGCCCCTGATTGGATAGGCGTGTCACCAAAGCGTTTTTGATAGACCCATATTCTCCGTGTTCGGCGATCCGATGAGGATGTCTTGGATTTCTGCAGCTGGGTCTTCACTTAGTGCTGCGACGACATAGCTGTATTTGAAGTTGAAATCGTCTGGGTTATTAGGCCGCGTCATATTTGCCAGTGTTCTAGCAGCAGTGGGCACCGGAAGATTCTGAGGTAGATCCCAGCAGAAGGGTCGAGATGTCGATTATTTTAGAGGAAGAATGACGTGGCCTAATAACTTAGAAAATTTTAGCTTCAGTGACAACGGTCACGAAAGCCTGCTGTATTTGGTTTCATCTGACGACATCTGTGCTAACACGAATTGGCTTTCCAGTCGTGCAAAACCATAGCATTGCATTATGTTGCCAGAGTGGTGGGGTTCTATAGGGATTCTGCTGGTTGTAGCCGGCTCTGGTGACTCTTGTCATTTCAAACGTGAAAATAAGCGCGACACGGCTGGTGCGAAAGGAACCAGCCTGTGCGTGGCGCAATGCAATGCGGAGCGTCGGAGCCGAAGCGTTTGTACTGACGTAATGCTACGTCGGAGGTCACCAAAACATGTTGTTATCTGTTGAGAATTAATCATTTATTTCCACATATATTACATTAATACTCGCACGTATGAGTACGTTATGTCCTCTAACACATGGAGCATAGAACACTGAAACTGAATCAAGAGTCAATGAATACCACATAGAATCGTGTCATGAAATGTTTATATACACTGCCACTGTGCTTGGCGTCGTAGTATGATACCTTACACTCTAAAAGTAGTTGAGTTTTGCTGTTTGGGTAGCAAAATAACTGATGATGACCAAAGTAGAGAGTATTTAAAATTCGGAGTGGCATGACACGAAAAGCATTGATGAGACGAGTTTGTTTGCTTGGCCATCCTCCGCAGGAAGCACAGAAATATTTGTTTTGTAAATAAAAAATGCCTTCTCTTGCTGCACCGTCTTTTACTCTCCCAGAGGCGTTTCGCCTTTTTTCACTTTAAGGCGTCATCAGTGGGAACACTAACGACACAGTTATGATACACTTTTTTTTTTACATATTATTCGTAGGTTATAAAACAGTTCACTTCTCGTTTTATATGTACCTAGGTGATCACTTACAGTTCTCGTTTTTAGTTGGGATCTGCGTTTCCTCTAACCTGGTCACATTCTGGAGGTTGCACTACCACTCTGCTTACAAAACATAAGCATGTTTTCATGTTTCGAGCATTTTTCTTCCCACTTTTAATTTTGTTTGCCCTTTTTGCTGTGATGCACTGTCAGCCTACTGTCACTAATATAGACATTTGATCGAAAACTGCTTCGTAGTCTCAACACACTCCGTCTCAAGAAAGAAAACTACCAAAAAGAACTAGACATAGTAATGCTGACAGCTCAAAACAATGGGTACAATAGTAACGTAGTCACAAAGCTAAACAACAAAATTAAAAGTAAAATAAAAGCATTAACAAGATAACAACAGAACCAAACACAATCACAATCACTCAGTACCATAACAACCATACAAAATAATCAGGAAAATGAAATTGAAAACGTAAGCTGGCACGCAATGACATACAAACACAAACTCATACATAAAATCACCAACATTTTCAAAAGACAGGGAATAAACGTAGCTTACAATACAGGCAATTCTATCCAAAAATACACCCCAAAAGTGACAAAAAACAGAGATATACCAGAAAGCAGGTATATATCAATTACAGTGTAACATTTGTGATGGCAGATGCATAGGACAAACAGGCAGAACATTTTATGTCAGATACAAAGAACACATGAGAGCCTGGAAGTATGGGACAAACCACTCGACGTTTACAGAACACCTGAGAGAACTCAATCAAACACCAACCACTAGAGAAGAAGACATAAAATAATTAGAATCGAATATAAAAGACACCTCCTAACCCCGCAAGAAAATTGCCACACACAGAAAACCAAAGCAGGAAAGAAAACCCTGTTTAATGATCAAGTACATATGCAAAACAACTCATTGTTTACACTAATAGATAAAGCAATAGAGTAACACTACAACAGAGGATAATAATAATAATAATAATAATAATAATAATAATAATAATAATACCACCCAACCCCTTTTCCACTCACTTGTCCATGAACCTCTCCACAAAACATTTAAACCAAAACTCAAATCAACTGAACACAAAAACTTCCAATCATTCTCTGATCGCTATTACATTCATATTCAACAGTCTACATCTCAAAAGAAATACTTCGTTAGGTTGGCAACATATACGTAAAAAAACTAGACAGGATGAGATACACAGTGAGCTCAAAGTAGTCATGTCTTGAAGTCACAGTTTTCGATAAAATGTCTATATTAGTGACAGAAGACTGATATTGCATCACACAAATAAGGGCAAAAAAATGAAACGTGGAAAGAGAAATGCTCGAAAAATAAAAACAGGCTTATGTTTTGTAAATAGAGCAGTAGTGTGGCCTGCAGAATGTGACTAGATGAGAGGAATCGCAGATGCCAACTAAAAACGCGAACTGTAACTAATCACTTATTCACAAAAAACGAAAGGTGAACTGTTTTGTAATCTACGAATAATACGTATCAAAAAAAGGGTATCATAACTGTATCATTATAGATACCACTGATGCATTACTGTGAAGAAAGGCGAAACGCGTCTGGGGGAGTAAAAGACAGTGCGGCAAGAGCAGGTGTCTTATATTTAAAAGACAAGCACTTATGAGAAAGTGGAATTTATTAACATTTAGAATAAATTTAAGTGTTCGGAAGGCTTTTCTGGAGATAGTTGTCTGGAGTGTAGCCTTGTACGGAAGTGTAATATGGATGAAAAGCAGTTAACATAGAAAAGAGAACGGAAATCTCTGAAATCCAGAGACTAGAGACACCCGTCTGTGTAACATGCAGCATCCTCTTTCAACCTGAACACGGCAGCAATTTCTCGTTGAGCAGACGTCACAAGGTGCCTGAAGTATTGGCAATCCTTGACGATCTTTAACAGCTCAACGTCAATATCAATTCATGGAGATGGGTTGGTACGGGGCTCAAGGTCGCAAACGCCTGTTGACAGAATCCCAGTTATATCCAATAGGATTTAAGCCATTCGACCTCGTTGGATGCGGAAGTACTCCTCTTCCTGTGGCGTTCGCTAACCACTCTGTCACAGTGCGGGTGGATGGACAAGCGTACTGCATTACCGAAAGTACCTAAGCTAAACAGCTACAAAGTTAGCCCTTAAAAGTGGTAATAGTAGTAGTAGTAGTAGTTTATTTACCAGTAGATAGGTTTTACAAAGAAAATTCACATGTTTAGGTATTAAAAATTTAAGAACAATAAAGTAATTCACATACTCAGACATTTACAGACTTACAGGTCTAAAGAATGACAAGGACGGGATAGGTAGTTGGCTGTGAGCATAGGGAAAACGCGGAGAACCTAAATCAGTATGGCTGGATGAAGACTGAAGCCTCCACCCTCCCGAATACAAGGCCACTCTGTTTAAAACAGTGCTGCCTTATTAGGTTCATCCTTAGTGTACAATACTGTATTATATAATATCTATAAAAGGCTAATGCTACACTGCTCATTCTTTTTTCACTCTGAGTTACTGCACACTATACAGGATGGTCCATTGATAGCGACCGGGCCAAATATCTCACGAAATAAGCATCAAACGAAAAAACTACAAAGAACGAACCTTGTCTAGCTATCACAAAGCGAAAAAGTTGGTCCAACTAAAACATTCATATTTCTTTACGTACTACACGAATATGTAATAAAAATGGGGTTCCTATTTTAAAAAATGCCGTTGATATCCGTTTGACCTATGGCAGCGCCATCTAGCGGGCCAACCATAGCGCCATCTGGTTTCCCCCTCAAACTAGACAAGTTTCGTTCTTTGTAGTTTTTTCGTTTGGTGCTTATTTCGTGAGATATTTGGCCCGGTCACGATCAATGGACCACCCTGTATACACATTGTTTCGCAACGATACACACACTATCAGCTGATATCAGCACTATGTTGTGCAGAACAGCAGTCACCGTATGAGGGCAGGCAGTATCTTGCTGAAATATAAACCCCGGATGGCTTGGCATGAAGGACAACACAACGGGGCATAGCGTATCGGCGGCGTACCTCTATGCTGTAAGGGAGCGGCGGATGACAACCAAAGGTCTTGCTATGAAAAGAAATGGCACCCCAGATTATCACTGCTGGTTGTCGGGCGGTATGGCGGGCGGGGGCCTCAGGTTGGTATTCGCTCCGCTGTCCTGAGTGTTTCCAGACACGTGGTCGCTGGTCACTGGGGCTCAGTTCGAAAAGGGACTCATCACTGAAGACAATTCTACTCCAGAATGAAATTTTCACTCTGCAGCAGAGTGTGCGCTGATATGAAACTTCCTGGCAGATTAAAACTGTGTGCCTGACCGAGACTCGAACTCGGGACCTTTGCCTTTCGCGGGCAAGTGCTCTACCAACTGAGCTACCCAAGCACGACTCACGCCCCGTCCTCACAGCTTTACTTCTGCCAGTACCTCGTCTGTTACCTTCCAAACTTTACAGAAGCTCTCCTGCGAAATTGTAAAGTTTGGAAGGTAGGAGACGAGGTACTGGCAGAAGTAAAGCTGTGAGGACGGGCGTGAGTCGTGCTTGGGTAGCTCATTTGAGCCAGGAAGTTTCAATTCTACTCCAGTAGCAGGCACGGTAGCTCAGCGCGTTCGGTCAGAGGGATACTTGCTCTCTGTAATAAAAAAAAACTGAGTCAAGGCATCAACGATCAACTTGAACGAATGTCTTGTGACGTCCGCCCAGACCAAACGCAATGAACTGTATCGTACAAAATGAAAAAAAAAGTTGGTAGAGCACTTGCCCACGAAAGGCAAAGGTCCCGAGTTCGAGTCTCGGTCCGGCACACAGTTTTAATCTGCCAGGAAGTTTCAATTCTACTCCAATCAATGAGATTCCAGGTCGACGACATGTCTGGAGAGGCCCTGGACAGCGGTGAGATATCAACTTAAATGGCGCCCGCCATACTGCCCGATGACCAGGACTGATGGTCTGGGGTGCCATTTCTTCTCATAGTTGTCATCCACGGCACCCGTACAGTACAGCGGCACGTCGGTGATATCCTACGCCCCATTTCGTTGCCCTTCGTGGCAAGTCCGCTTATATTTCAGTAAAATAATGTCCGCCTACACACGGCGAGAGTTTGTACTGCTTGTCTTCGTGCTTGCCAAACCATACCTCTGCCAGCAAGGTCGCCGGATCTCTCCTCAATCGAGAACGTTTGGAGCATTAAGGGCAGTTCCCTCCCGCCAGCTCGGGGATTTTGACGATCTAACGTGCCAGTTGGACAGACTGGCGCTATATCCCTAGTGAACACAGGGCTGTCGTATCAAGACTGAATATTGTAATTCCGAAATCCTCGAAAAATAAGCAAAAATATACCTATTCAAAAAAGCAGATAAAATTTCACTTGACCGCTTCCTAAGAGAAAATCTCCACTCATTCCAAATTAATAATATAAGTGTAGACCACATGTGGCTTAAATTCAAAGAAATAGTATCGGCAGCATTTGAGAGATTTATACCAAATAAATTAACAAACGACGGAGCTGATCCTCCTTGGTACACAAAACGTGTTAGAACACTGTTGCAGAAATAACGAAACAAACATGCCAAATTTAAACAGACGCAAAATTCCCAACAATTGGCGATCTTTTACAGAAGCTCGAAATTTAGCGCGAAATTCAATGCGAAATGCCTATAACAGCTTCCACAACGAAACTTTGTCTCGAAACCTGGCAGAAAATCCAAAGAGATTCTGGTCGTATGTGAAGTATGTTAACGGCAAGAAACAATGCCTTCTCTGCGCGATAGCAGTGTAGATGCTATCGAAGACAGTGCCGCCAAAGCAGAGTTACTAAACACAGCCTTCACAAAAGAAGACGAAGTAAATATTCCAGAATTCGAATCGAGAAAAGCTGCGAACATGAGTAACGTAGAAGTAAATATCCTTGGAGTAGTGAAACAACTGAAATCACTTAATAAAAGCAAGTCTTCTGGTCCAGACTGTACACCAAGTAGGTTCCTTTCGGAGTATGCTAATGCATTAGCTCCATACTTAACAATCATATACAACCTTTCACTCGACGAAAGATCCGTACCCAAAGACTGGAAAGCTGCACAGGTCACACCAATACTCATGAAAGGTAGCAGGAGTAACCCACTAAATTACAGGCCCATATCGTTAACGTCGATATGCAGCAGGATTTTAGAACATATATTGTGTTCGAACATAATGAATTACCTCGAAGAAAATGGTCTATTGACACACCGTCAACATGGGTTTAGAAAACATTGTTCTTGTGAAACACAACTAGCTCTATATTCACATGAAGTGCTGAGTGCTATTGACAAGGGATTTCAGATCGATTCCGTATTTCTGGATTTCCGGAAGGCTTATGACACTGTACCACACAAGCGGCTGGTAGTGAAATTGCGTGCTTATGGAATATCGTCTCAGTTATGTGACTGGATCTGTGATTTCCTGTCAGAGAGGACAGTCCGTAGTAATTGACGGAAAGTCATCTAGTAAAACAGAAGTGATTTCTGGCGTTCCCCAAGGTAGTGTTATAGGCCCTTTGCTCTTCCTTATCTATATAAACGATTCGGGAGACAATCTGAGCAGCCGTGTTCGGTTGTTTGCAGATGACGCTGTCGTTTATCGACTAATAAATTCATCAGAAGATCAAAACAAACTGCAAAACGATTTAGAAGAAATACCGGAATGGTGTGAAAAGTGGTAGTTGACCCTAAATACCGAAAAATGTGAGGTCATCCACATGAGTGCTAAAAGGAACTCAAACTTCGGTTACACGATAAATCAGTCTAATCTAAAAGCCGTAAATTCAACTAAATACCTAGGTATTACAATTATGAACAACTTAAATTGGAAGGAACACACAGAAAATGTTGTGGGGAAGGCTAACCAAAGGCTGCGTTTTATTGGCAGGACACTTAGAAAATGAAACAGACCTACTAAGGAGCTTGCCTACACCACGCTTATCCTTCCTCTTTTAGAATACTCCTGCGCGGTGTGGGGTCCTTACCAGATAGGACTGACGGAGTACATCGAAAAAGTTCAAAGAAAGGTAGCACGTTTTGTATTATCGAGAAATATGGGAGAGAGTGTCACAGAAATGATACAGGATTTGGGATGGACATCATTAGAAGAAAGGCTTTTTTCGTTGCGACGAAATCTTCTCACGAAATTCCAATCACTAACTTTCACCTCCGAATGCGAAAATATTTTGTTGACACCGACTTATATAGGAAGGAACGATCACCACGATAAAATAAGGGAAATCAGAGCTCGTACGGAAATATATAGGTGTTCATTCTTTCCGTGCGCTATGCGAGATTGGAATAATAGAGAATTGTGAAGGTGGTTCGATGAACCCTCTGTCTGGCACTTAAATGTGATTTGCGGAGTATCCATGTAGATGTAGATGTAGATGTAGGGGCCAGAGGTATTGTGTGTTATTGAAGTAATCCTTCAATATACAGAATGTTTGGGTTAAAAGGTACTTTTTAACTGCCTTGTTAAATTAGTTCGCTTTAGCAGTTTATTAAATCTACTTTGGTAATTTATTGTACAGTTTTATCCCTTGGTACAAAACTCTGTTTTGAGTTTGATGTTTATTCTTTCTTGGTAAATGTGAGTTCCAATTTACACTCTACTCACTTTCGGGCTCTGTAGGTCCTGTAGAAGTCGTACCAGGAAATTGTCTGACGGACCGCCGTTGTCATAAGTCGCGACAGTGAAGTTATGTGAAGTGCCAATTGGTTGAATGGAATCACAAGTTACGAGTAGATCGACATGGAGACGTTATGGCAGAAAGAATCCAACATGTTTGGACGTGTCATTGACCGCATTGTGGACGAAGTTGTCTAATGGTGTATTAACCCGAACTGTCTATAATGAATAGTGTACCATTTTCAGCCATGTAAAACGGTTGTTAGAACACCGCTCTTAAAAAGGTCCTAACCAACAGGGAACGGAGAAGAGTGTCTTCTTGTCAATGACGATTAGTTTCGGACTGGCAGCCACTGCTGCTATCACTGAGTGCAGTTCAGAAAGAGGGTGAGTGATTTGTTTAAAAAAACAGTTCTGGTAAAGAAAATAGAAATTTTACGCGAAATATTTCGTTCGATAACTTTTTATGATTTTGATTAAGGCCTAACAACAGAATTTTGTAGAGTTCAAAGACACGAAACTATCAGAAGAAAACCTTTCCATCAGCCTGGTGTCGAACCCCATACCTGTGGTCGTATACAGGGTGGTCCGTTGATCGTGACCGGGCCAAATATCTCACGAAATAAGCGACAAACGAAAAAATCTACAAAGAACGAAACTTGTCTAGCTTGAAGGGGGAAACCAAATGGCGCTATGGTTGGCCCGCTAGATGGCGCAGCCATAGGTCAAACGCATATCAACTGCGTTTTTTAAACAGGAACCCTCATTTTTTATTACATATTCGTGTACTACGTAAAGAAATATGAATATTTTAGTTGGGCCACTTTTTTCGCTTTGTGATAGATGGAGCTGTAATAGTCACAAACATATGGCTCACAATTTTAGACAACAGTTGGTAACAGGTAGGTTTTTTAAATTCAAATACAGAACGTAGGTACGTTTCAACACTTTATTTCGGTTGTTCCCATGTGATACATGTACCTTTGTGAACTTATCATTTCTGAGAAGGCATGCTGTTACAGCGTGATTACCTGTAAATACCACATTAATGCAATAAATGCTCATAATGATGTCCGTCAACTGCAATGCATTTGGCAATACGTGTAACGACATTCCTCTCAACAGCGAGTAGTTCGTCTTCCGTAATGTTCGCACATGCATTGACAGTGCGCTGACGCATGTTGTCAGGCGTTGTCGGTGGATCACCATAGTAAATATCCTTCAACTTTTCCCACAGAAACAAATCCGGGGACGTCGGATCCGGTGAACGCGCGGGCCTTGGTATGGTGCTTCGACGACCAAGCCACCTGTAATGAAATATGCTGTTCAATACCGCTTAAACCGCACGCGAGCTATGTGCCGGACATCCATCATGTTGAAAGTACATCGCCATTCTGCCATGCAGTGAAACACTTTGTAGTATCATCGGTAGAACATTACGTAGGAAACATCATACATTGCACCATTTAGATTGCCATCGATAAAATGGGGGCCAATTATCGTTCTTCCGCCGGCCGCGGTGGGCGAGCGGTTCTAGGCGCTTCAGTCCGGAACCGCGCGACTGCTACGGTCGCAGGTTCTAATCCTGCCTCAGGCATGGCTGTGTGTGATGTCCTTAGGTTAGTTAGGTTTAAGTAGCTCTAGGTTCTAGGGGACTAATGACCTCGGTTTTTAAGTCCCATAGTGCTCAGAGCCATTTGAATCATTTTTATCCTTCCTCCCATAATGCCGCACCATACATTAACCCGCCAAGGTTGCTGATGTTCGACTTGTCGCAGCCATCGTGGATTTTCCGCTGCCCAATAGTGAATATTATGCTGGTTTACGTTACCGCTCTTGGTGAATGACGCTTCGTCGCTAAATGGAACGCGTGCAAAAAATCTGTCATCGTCCCATAATTTCTCTTGTGCCCAGTGGCAGAACTGTACACGACGTTCAAAGTCGTCGCCATGCAATTCCTGGTACATGCGGGTGCAATTGATGTTGATTTAGCATTCTCAACACCGACGTTTTTGAGATTCCCGATTCTCGCGCAATTTGTCTCCTACTGATGTGCGGATCAGCCGCGACAGCAGCTAAAACGCCTACTTGGGCATCATCATTTGTTGCAGGTCGTGGCTGACGTTTCACATGTGGCTGAACACTTCCTGTTTCCTTAAATAACGTAACTATCCGGCGAACGGTACGGACACTTGGATGATGTCGTCCAGGATACCAAGCAGCATACATAGCACACGCCCGTTGGGCATTTTGATCACAATAGCCATACATCAACACGATATCGACCTTTCCCGCAATTGGTAAACGGTCCATTTTAACACGGGTAATGTATCACGAAGCAAATACCGTCCGCACTTGTGGAATGTTACGTGATACCACGTACTTCTACGTTTGTGACTATTACAGCGCCATCTATTAAAAACCGAAAAAAGTGGCCCAACTAAAACATTTATATTTCTTTACGTACTACACGAATATGTAATAAAAATATGGGGTTTGCAGACGAGTTTCGTTCTTTGTAGTTTTATCGTTTGATGCTTATTTCGTGAGATATTTGGCCCGGTCACTATCAATGGACCACCCTGTATAATTCACAGTTTTCTCTGCAAGCACCTCGTCACTCTACAAGCAACGACAACACTTTAAGCAACATACAGAACAAATGGCACACAACTGCTTCGAATTACCGATGCACACAACTGTTAATTTGTGAAATACTAATTGTGAATCGATTTGTAGCGTGTAACGAAATACGATAAGGTTGTGGCAGTAAAATTGCTCCCTTTTTCACAGTAAACGTACTCTCTCCCGCAGCTGGGAATCTTCATTAAGTATACGCTTGTTTAGCGCCTTTGTCTGGTGGTTAACGTACCGGCGATAAGAGAATAATTAGAACCTGTTTGCTCTGAGTCATGTCTTCCTTACTTAATGGAGGAAAACAGCACATTCCTTGCGCTATTGAGAAGTTTACCTTCTACGTACGCAGCTCGCATGCCTCGTATTCGCAACGGTTGCCAATGACAGGAATTTGCCTTTATTGATTGCCATATATGTATATGTCATCAGTCTCAGGACTGAAGACCACAACAACAACAACAACAACATATGTATAACTCCATGGAAAATATTATGATGGCATTGTGCCAGAGCAAAAACCCACAGGCAGACAAGAATCACGCTGCTGCGTCTGGTATTTGGCTCTACCAATTTGCTCGTTACAGAATGCAATACAGGTGCAATAATTTACTGAATGACTGAGATGGAAATGCGGCGTGGCATTTTTCGTTCAGCACAACTCTCTTCAGTTCGGCAGAATCGTGGTGTCAGCACTGTTTACCCTTCGCTATTTGTTGATGGTATGAAGGATGGTTACAGGTCCAGTGGCTGTTTGCACAAAAAGACGCAGTCTAGCGATATATCCTCACAAGTCTTTAAAAGTGAATGGAAATGAAGGAATATGGGTATGAGAATACTCAATATATACATAATGCAGTGGCATAAGCGACGAGTACTGTAAATTAGCTGTGAAACGACATTACAATACCACACAGAAACAATTTAAAGATTTACAATGAAGGAGCAAAAAAAAAGATCGACAGACAGGACTCATTGTTGTATATATCGAGAAGCACTTCTTGCTAAATTTTCAGGCGTGGAGAACGTGGAGAAACTGGTGGTACAAATAGCAAAATTTCTGAAATCACACGCTTTATTCCACTGTTATTTACAACAGTTTTAAGTGGAATTGAATGGAGAGATGGAAACTTTACGTTGGATCAGTAAGAATGGATTGCAGATCTTGTATTTTAAGTCAACTTGACTCAACGCTGCCCATAGTAAGACACTGCCACGTGAAAAACAACTTAGGGTGTAGAACAATTTCCGCTACCAGTCACAAAAAGTTTATTTATCCGCCACACGATGTGCCCATCCTCAGGTGTTTATACATTCATATACATGTATATATTGCTGGAGATCACTGTATAAACAAAGGTTCAAGGGGCTCCAAGCACTATGGGACTTAACATCTGAGGTCATCAGTCCCCTAGACTTGGAACTACTTAAACCTAACTAACCTAAGGACATCACACACATCCATGCCCGAAGCAGGATTCGAACCTGCGACCATAGCAGCAGCGCGGTTCCGGACTGAAGCGCCTAGAACCGCTCGGTCACAGCGGCCGGCACCTGAACAAACACAAAGAAAATTATTTGCTGGTGACTAAACAGATACAAGAGGAGTAACTGTAAGTGGTAGGGCAGTATTTGTCGAAAATATATCCGTACTTACATAAAGATGAAGCATCATTATTATAATTACGCTGTGGTGACAGTTTTTCCATTTAGTTGCACGTTTGTTATAATTTTCAGTTTATAAAACTGAAACATGGACGTGAAATGATAACAAATGTGCGACACCTGAGGATGGGCGCAAGACCGAAACCGGTCGTGTGACGAATAAATAACCTTTCATTGTGACTGGTAGTGGAAATTTTTCTACACCCTATAAAGGAACAGTCACGGAATTCAACAGTATCCACTATGGATAAAATTCACGAAAAATAGCTTGTTTCTAATTTGGTGGCGATGCATCGCGTTGTGAATGGGACACATTCTGACAAACAGTATCAGGTTGCCTTCCATTAGGAATGTGGATGCAGTCGACGACTGTGATGGAGCACAGCAATCAGTCGTCCTTTCCTTTCAGACTTCATGAAGCAATTCCAGATTTCGGCTAGTGCCTAGCCACTATTCTATAGTGTCAATGCATGTCCTAGTACGTCAGTCCCATGTTATTCGGGCTTCTGCCACAGTTCGTTGAAGAGTCTTGAAAGCAGCTGGATGGTCGTTGATGCATATGAACGTGCTTCAATACACCTCTCAAACGTATCCCACACATCCTCAATGGGATGTAAGTTTGGTGAACGGGCAAGTCAGTCCATTCCTTTCGTTCCAAGAGCTCAATAAACTTGAAGTCAGGGTCCAATGCACCCCTGAAGAGACGCACAGGGGGAAGGGGTACAGTGTCACAACAACACTGACGGGAGAGGGTACCACCATCAAAGATATGGAGGTCAGTGCGCCCATGCAACATTATGACTCCGCACACCATAGCATCTGGACTACCAAAACTGTCATGTTCATCAGTGTTCCTGGGTACGTTACGCTTCCCCACCTCCCTCTGTATGAAGGTAACTTCGGGTTCTCCAGCATATCTTGAGGGTCTAGCACTTCTGGAAGAAAGGATACTGCAGTGAATTGCCTTAGCCACACCATAGGGGACTGCTTCCAGAATGAATTTCTCACTCTGCAGCGGAATGCGCTGGTTTGAGACTTCGTGGCACGTTAGAACTGCGGACCTCGAATATTAAACTTTTGCCTTTCGCTGGCAAATGCTCTATCTATCGCGTGCGGTAGGCAAAGTCCCCAGGTTAGAATCCCGGCTTTGCACAAATTTTTAAACTGCCAGGATGTTTCAGATTAGATTCTGCTGCTCGATGTGAGACATGTATCTGGCTATTGCAGTCTGACACGATGGAGTAGTTGATCCTGACTGCATTTATCGGACTGCGTGAACCCGAAGAACAGTCGACTTTGACGTTCTGAAAACGATCACTAGCTGAATCAAGACACTCTACATAATGTGAAAATGAGAGTGTGGTGTGCAATTTTTGTCACACAAATTACTGGATCGATCTTTTTCTACCGAGCCATAACTTCTGACAAGTGTGTGAGCAATACACTGCAACTGTTTTCAGAGAACGACAACTAAAGGAAAAACGTACGAGTACTTCATGCAAGACAATGCAAGAACACACACTGCCAATACGATGTGCTTTTGATTATAGGAAATATCCTTGTATCTTTCAAATTCTAAAGGTGGCAGGGGTAAAATACAGGCAGCGAAAGGCTATTTACAATTTTTACAGAAACCAGATGGCAGTTATAAGAGTCGAGCGGCATGAAAGGGAAGCAGTGGTGGGGAAGGGAGTGAGACAGGGTTGTAGCCTCTCCACGATGTTATTCAGTCTGTATATTGAGCAAGCAGTAAAGGAAATTAAAGAAAAATTCGGAGTAGGATATAAATATCCACAGAGAAGAAATAAAAACTTTGAGGTTCGCCGATGACATTGTAATTTTGTCAGAGACAGCAAAGGACTTGGAAGAGAAGTTGAACGGAATGGACAGTATCTTGAAAGGAGGATATAAGATGAACATCAACAAAAGCAAAACGAGGATAATGGAATATAGTCGAATTAAATTGGGTGTTGATGAGGGAATTAGATTAGGAAATGAGACACTTAAAGTAGTAAATGAGTTTTGCTATATGGGGAGCAAAATAACTGATGATGGTCGAAGTAGAGAGTATATAAAATGTAGACTGGCAATGGCAAGGAAAGCGTTTCTGAAGAAGAGAAATTTGCTAACATCGAGTACAGATTTAAATGTCAGGAAGTCGTTTCTGAAAGTATTTGTATGGAGTGTAGTCATGTATGGAAGTGAAACGTGGACGATAAATAGTTTAGACAAAAAGAGAACAGAAGCTTTCGAAATGTGGTGCTACAGAAGAATGCTGAAGATTAGATGGGTAGATCACATAACTAATGAGGAGATAGTGAATAGAATTGGAGAGAAGGGAAATTTGTAACTTGACTAGAAGAAGGGATTGGTTGGTAGGGCGTATTCTGAAGCATCAAGAGATCACCAATTTAGTATTGGAGGGCAGCGTGGAGGGTAAAAATCGTAGAGGGAGACCAAGAGATGAATACACTAAGCAGATTCAGAAGGATGTAGGGTGCAGTAAGTACTGGGAGATGAAGAAGCTTGCACAGAATAGAGTAGCATGGAGAGCTGCATCAAACCAGTCTCAGGAGTGAAGACCACAACAACAACATCCTTGTATCCCCTTGTATAGGAAGTATCCTCACCGAAATGTCGCTTAATTACAGCTTATGAATACAAATAAAAGCTAGAGAAAGGGAAAAGAAATAGAGTGAAAATTAGAGAAAACTTGAATTTTTGATGAATTTTCCCTGATTAGCGAATTTTGATTTTATTGCAGCTGATATTTCTCTTCCATTGGAAATCAGGATTTTGGTAGTTATCCAAGGTGGCCGTGACAAATTCACGTCATTTAGCATTTTGTTTAATATCTCTTCATTTTCTGCAAGAATCACCATGTCAATTGTGAATCTTATTCATACTATTTTCCAACTATCCTGACGCCTCTTTTTACCGTCCAAATAACTTTTCATTATTTCCTCCAAATAAATATTACATAGGATCGACTAGACGCAACAGCCCTGTCTGATTCCTCCCCGATCTTGCTGTTCTGAGGTCTCTTTCCTACTCGAACCCTTGCATACTGATGCAAGCACAAATATATTATCAGTTTTCTCTCCTTTCAATTTGTTCCCTTCCCTTCAAAGATACCCATCAGCTTATCCCACTGCACTCTGTCAGACGTCCGTTAAAGATCTATGAAAGCCGCATATACTTATTTGCCCTTCTCTGTACGTCTTTCACCGATAGTCCTTAGACATCGAAAGGAGTCCTGCCCCTTTTCGCTTTCGGAAGCCATATTGCTTCTTGCAGTGTTCCGTATACCCTCCCACTCAGAATTCTAAGATTTTGCTGCCTGCACTGTTAGGCTGATGATCCTGTGTTCTTCACCCTTTTTAGAATTCATCCTCTTTGATATTGGGACTATTATGGATACAAGAAAGTCTCCCAGCCAATGCCCCTTGTCGTAGGTGTAATTACAAACAGAGATCAACACCTTTTCACCTTTTCCTCTTAAACTCTTTAATATTTATGCTGGAATATGATCTATACCACACGCTTTGTAATTTTTCATTTCCTCCATCGTCTTACTTGCCTCTGACCCTGGGATACAGTCTCCCCTTTCCTCTTCATTCACTGCTTCTTCCTCCTCAATTTGCAGACCAATCGGTATTTGATCAATTTCATATAGACTTTCAACATACTCATTCCACCTATCCTGTAATTCGCGTGGTTCGCTTAATAGAGTTCCATCTTCCCTTTCTATCTTCATAGTATGCTCTCGAAGAACTTGCCATCTACTATGATGATAACCACTTCGAAGCCAATCCGGACAAAACTGAAGTGTGTGCGTTCCACCTACGCAATAAGGAGGTAAGAAGAAAGAACGTAATCTAAATCAGCGTGCTTTAACCTACAATCAACAATGTATAGAGACTGTTGTTGTTGTTGTGGTCTTTAGTCCTGAGACTGGTTTGATGCAGCTCTCCATGCTACTCTATCCTGTGCAAGCTTCTTCATCTACCAGTACATATTGCAACCTACATCTTTCTGAATCTGCTTAGTGTATTCATCTATTGGTCTCCCTCTACGATTTTTAGCCTCCATGCTGCCCTCCAATACTAAATTGATGATCCCTTGCTGCCTCAGAACATGTCCTACCAACAGATCCCTTCTTCTAGTCAAGTTGTGCCACAAACTTCTCTCCTACCCAATCCTATACAATACCTCCTCATTAGTTATATGATCTACCCATCTAATCTTCAGCATTTTTCTGTAGCACCACATTTCGAAAGCTTCTATTCTCTTCTTGTCCAAACTAGTTATCGTCTATGTTTCACTTCCATACATGGCTACGTTCCATACAAATACTTTCAGAAACGACTTCTTGACACTTAAATCTATACTCGATGTTAACAAATTTCTCTTCTTCACAAACGCTTTCCAGGCCAGTCCATTACAGGGATGTTATTACCGTGTAACCACTCGCCGGCCGGTGTGGCCGAGCTGTTCTAAGCGCTCCAGTCTGGAACCACGCGACCGCTACGGTCGCAGGTTCGAATCCTGCCTCGGACATGGGTGTGTGTGATGTCCTTAGGTTAGTTAGGTTTTAGTAATTCTAAGTTCTAGGGGACTGATGACCTCAGATGTTAAGTCCCATAGTGCTCAGAGCCATTTGAACCATTTTGTAACCACTCCACCACAGGCCGTGCATTATGAACAGGTGCTCGATCGTGTTGAAAGACGCAATCGCCATTCTCGAATGGCTCTTTAACAGAGGGAAGCAAGAAGGTGCTTAAAACATCAATGTAGGACTGTGATGTGTCAGTGCCACGCAAAACAACACGGGGTGCAAGCCCCCTCCATGAAAAACACGACCACACCATGACACCACCGCCTCCGAATTTAGTGTTGGCACTACACACGCTGGCAGGTGACGTACACCGGGTATTCGCCATACCCACACCCTGCCATCGGATCGCAACATCGTGTACCGTGTGATTCGTTACTCCACAAAAAGTTTTTCCACTATTTAGTCGTCCAATGTATACGCTCCTTACACCAAGCGAAGCGTCGTTCGACATTTAGCGGCTTGATGTGTGGTTTATGAGCGGCCGTTCGACCATGAAATCCAAGTTATCTCACCTCCCGCCTGTCATAGTATTTGCAGTGGATCTTGATGCAGTTTGGAATTCGTGTGTGATGGTCTGTATAGATGTCTGCCTAATACACATTACGATCCGCTTCAACTGTCGGCGGTCTCTGTCAGTCAACAGACGAGGTCGGGCTGTACGCTTTTGAGCTGTACGTGTCTCTCCACGTTTCCACTTTACCGTCACATCGGACACAATGGACCTAGGGATGTTTAGCAGTGTGGACATTTCGCGTACAGACGTATGACACAAGTGCTATCCAATCAACTGACCACGTTCGTAGTCCGGGAGTTCCGCGGAGCGTCCCATTCTGGTCTCTCACGATGTCTAATGACTACAGAGGTCGCTGATATGAAGTACCTGGCAGTAGGTGGCAGCACAATGCACCTAATATGAAAAACGTATGTTTTTGGGGGTGTCCGGATAGTTTTGATCACATACTGTATTGAAATATAGAGAATAATAAATAGGCAGAATACGGTGCTGCGGTCGGCAACAAGTGTCTGGCGCAGTTGTTAGATCGGTTACTGCTGCTAAAATGGCAGGTTATTAAGATTTAAGTGAGTTGAACGTGCTGTTACAGTCGGCGTACGAGCGATAGGACACAGTATCTCCGAAGTAGCGATGTAGTGGAGATTTTCCCATACGACCATTTCACGAGTGTGCCGTGAATATCAGGAATCCAGTAAAACATCAAATCTTCAACATCGCTGTGCCGGAAAAAGATCCTGCAAGAACGGGACCAACGACGACTGAAGAGAATCATTCAAGGAGACAGAGGTGCAACCCTTTCGCAAATTGCTGCAGTTTTCAGTGCTTGACCATCAACAAGTGACAGCGTGCGAACCATTCAACGAAACATCATCCATATGAGCTTTCGGAGGCGAAGGCCCACTCGTGTACCCTTGATGGTTGCACGACACAAAGCTTTATGTTTTGCCTGGGCCCGTCAACATCGACCTTGCACTGTTGACGACTGGAAATATGTTGCCTGGTCGGACAAGTCTCGTTTCAAGATGTACCGAGTGGATGTACTTGTACGGGTATGGAGACAACCTCATGAATCGGTGTACCCTGCATGTCAGCATGGGACTGTTCAAGCTGGTGGAGGCTCTGTAATGGTGTGGGGCTCTTATTCTTACGGTTTTATGGACAACCCTGCGAGATTCATGGTGTCAATTAGCTCCAGCGGTACTTCAGACATTAGTCGAGTGCATGCCACGTCGTGTTACGGTACTTCTGTGTTTTCTGGGGGCCCTACACGATATTAGGCAGGTCTACCAGTTTCTTTGGCTCTTCAGTGTATATTTTTCGTTAGTTTTATACCATTTTACCTTTTATCTGCTCAGAAATTGAGACAATGGAGATAGTGAGCAAATATGTAAAGGTGTATCGAGTAGCCAAGGAGATATCGTTTCAGGAAAGGAAAAACAAACTTAATTTATTTATTCGAGTCCAAAGAACACTAAAATACAATATAAAAAGGATTACAGTCCAATTTTAATTACAGTAGCTTCCCACCTTATGAGTCCAATGCTCAGCAATCACAGTGGCATGATAATTCGCTGCAAACAAATCTTTCATGTCACACTGTTGGCTCAGATTACTGCAGACCAACAGGTGTTCATAGTCCTGCCTTGACCCACATGCACAAAATTCACCATCACTGTCACTCCACTTCCTCAAATTAGTCTTTCACCTTGTCGCCCCTGTTCTCAATCTGTTGATGGTCTTCCTTGCCCCCTATAGGAATGGCAGCCTTTTGCCGTGCATAGTCCTCCAGGAGACTTTGATCTCCACAGTTCATCTCGACGGGTTCTTGCTGAACTTGGAATTGCTGCTGTTGTACGCCGGAAGCTTCTTCTGGATTTCAGTCGTGATGGATAGGTGTGAGTTCTGAACAATGGATGCCTTGGATCTGTTTTTTGCTTCGTCTATTCATTCTCTGTCTTCTTACGAGTACATCTGGAGGTGCTACTCCCATGAGTGGGAAGACCTTTTGACTGCAGTTGGTCTTAGGCATCCTGCGACTATGTGGCTTGTCTCTTGAAGAGCCGCACCAACTTGGTTAGCACGTGGAGAGTTCCTCCAGACTGGTGTGGCGTGCTCCGCAGCACAGAAACACAGAACAAGTGCGGATGTGTGGGAGATGCTGGACTGCGTTCCCCATGTGGTCTTTGTTAGCTTGCAGATAAGGCCGCTCCTGGTGCATACCTTCTGCCTAGTCTCTATACAGTCAACGTTCCAGTCAACACTGGAATACTCTCTTTCAAATTCTGAAGGTGGCAGGGGTAAAATACAGGGAGCGAAAGGCTATTTACAATTTCTACAGAAACCAGATGGCAGTTATAAGAGTCGAGGGGCATGAAAGGGAAGCAGTGATTGAGAAGGGAGTGAGACAGAGTTGTAGCCTCTCCCCGATGTTATTCAGTCTGTATATTGAGCAAGCAGTAAAGGAAACAAAAGAAAAATTTGGAGTGGGAATTAAAATCAATGGAGATGAAATAAAAACTTTGAGGTTCGCCGATGACACTGTAATTCTGTCAGAGACAGCAAAGGACCTGGAAAAGCAATTGAACGGAATGAACACTGTCTTGAAAGGAGGATGTAAGAAGAACATCAACAAAAGCAAAACGAGGCTAATGGAATGTAGTCGAATTAAGTCGGGTGATGCTGAGGGAATTAGATTAGGAAATGAGACACTTAAAGTAGTAAAGGAGTTTTGCTATTTGGCGAGCAAAATAACTGATGATGGTCGAAATAGAGAGGGCATAAAATGTAGACTGGCAATGGCAAGGAAAGCGTTTCTGAAGAAGAGAAATTTGTTAACATCGAGTATAGATTTAAGTGTCAGGAAGTCGTTTCTGAAAGTATTTGTATGGAGTGTAGCCATGTATGGAAGTGAAACATGGACGATAAATAGTTTGGACAAGAGGAGAATAGAAGCTTACGAAATGCGGTGCTACAAAAGAATGCTGAAGATTAGATGGGTAGATCACATAACTAACGAGGAGGTATTGAATAGAATTAGGGAGAAGAGAAACTTGTGGCACAACTTGACTAGAAGAAGGGATCGGTTGGTAGGATATGTTCCGAGGCATGAAGGGATCACCACGTTAGTGCTGGAGGGCAGCGTGGAGGGTAAAAATCGTAGAGAGAGACCAAGAGATGAATACACTAAGCAGATTCAGAAGGATGTAGGCTGAAGTAGGTACTGGTAGATGAAGAAGCTTGCACAGGATAGAGTAGCATGGAGAGCTGTATCAAACCAGTCTCTGAACTGAAGACCACAACAACAACAACAACATGTAATAAGGGAAAACGTCTCTGACTGCCCTCCTGTAGCTTAAATATGAATTGATGGTTTTTTACCAGTTCCTTTAGTGTGACCCAGGGTGCACCCTGATGTGGCGAACTGTCTCAGATTTTACTTCGTAGGAAACTAATTTCACATATTGCAATTTCCATCTTTGAAGTTTGCCGCCTGTTGCATCTTGAATTTTAAATACAGACCTTCCCTTCTTTTTGCTTTTGAGCAATTGGCTGCTATTTTGGTGTCGCGTTGAATTTATTTCAGAACCTCAAGAAATCCGTGTATATGTGGGCTGCAGGAGTAAAATTGGCTGTTGAACTTGCTTGTGGAACTATCACAGGAATTGGTGGTTTTGGAACCGCGTGACCGCTACGGTCGCAGGTTCGAATCCTGCCTCGGGCATGGATGTGTGTGATGTCCTTAGGTTAGTTAGGTTTAAGTACTTCTAAGTTCTAGGGGACTGATGACCTCAGATGTTAAGTCCCATAACGCTCAGAGCCATTTGAACCATTGGTGGTTTCTGTCTATTGTAGCTTAGTTCTTCCCACACGGATGGAGGAAAGAGTATGCTTTGTTGTCTATATAAGTACCTGCTAACAAGTCACACAACATTTGTAGTTTTTCACACACAGGAATCGCTGACATTAGCCCCTCAATAAAATAGTCCCCGCCGGCCGCGGTGGCCGAGGGGTTCTAGGCGCTCCAGTCCGGAGCCACGCTGCTGCTACGGTCGCAGGTTCGAATCCTGCCTCGGGCATGGGTGTGTGTCATGTCCTTAGGTTAGTTAGGTTTAAGTAGTTCTAAGTTCTAGGGGACTAATGACCACAGCAGTTGAGTCCCATAGTGCTCAGAGCCATTTGAACCAAATAGTCCCCTACCATATCAGGATCCAGCTCTGTCATAAGAGATGTATAAGACAGAAACTTCTCTGATTTCATTTCTGGAATAGTAGTCATGTCCAAGTCTCTCTTTCTCCGCCAACTCTGTATTAGATGAAATTTACAACCTTGGATTCTTATATTAGTCCATGCTTAACTTTCAGCTTTCATTATGCTTTCTTCATACTTTGGAAATACTGTCGAGGGAGATAATTACAGGCACATACTATTATATTTCTAAATAACAAGATAAGGCCAAGTTTTGCAATCGTTCAACAAAGGAAAAATCATTGGGAAATGTCCGTTAACAAGCCCATGGATCGTAAGTAGCAAACAAAAACCTTCGTGCAATACTCAAAAGTTCCATCAACATATATTGTGTCACACTGACTAAATGTTCTGAGGTTTCCAGCTTCACAGAACATTACAGCGTTCTTGTCAGCCTCATAATGTAACAACAAATCATCCCCATCTGCAGGCTTCCCATTAAATGTGTTCAGAACAACATGAACCTCCTGAATCCTTGCAGCTAATTTCAGTAGAATTTTCCGCCTAGCTTTGTAAATGAATTTACGAAAGCTATCGACATCTTTAATGGGTATCTCTTCCATGTGTTCTCCTTTCAGTTGATTGTATATACTGTAAGTTTTCATGGTCCCTCACATATATATTCGGTAGCTTTCCTCTTCAGATCAAGAACTCTTTCCTGCCTCTGAATTTTATCATCAGCTATTTCTGCGTGGCTGACGTCGTTTTGATTCTTGGGACATGGATGTCTTCAGTGTAGGCAGTTTTAATAAAGCGTTTGCAATTTTTAATGTTTAGCGTCCATCACGCTATAACTCATTTTAGCAATTTTTGGCATCCGGAAGCGTAACGTTTCCGAAGCAGCATTTTCTTCCCGTTCTGCTCACAGTAGCTGCAACAGTGTCGGAGGACATATTCACTATGAGGCGATTTACTGTAGACAGAAACCTGAGTCCACAAACCACAACTCCGAGAAGGATGGGGGGCTCGTGGTTACTACCTGTTGGCACTCAGACTTGTTCGGGAGGCATGGGTTGTGCTACCTGCCAGGTAAGCCCGCTTACGGGAAGCTTGGGTCTTGCGCCCTTCGAGACATGCCCTCCTCTTGTATATGAATGAGCTTGTTGCTAACAAATATGGGAATTGTTGGCGTAGCTACCAAGCGGCGCCAGGAGCTCTCATTTAGTTGCAAGTTTCTCCTTTTCTTTGTAAAGACTTATCCAGCTAAGAGAACCAACCCTTGTGCGACCAAAGCCATTTGCCAGGCATGGCTGAGGTGCTCCAGTGGCACCCTGAAGGTGACAGCACGCTCAGAGACACTATTAACTTTTTTTCTCTGAACACCGGTAGGCGCGACAAAATGACTCCTTTCCAGTCTTTCAACAGGTTTCTCTCTCTCTCTCTCTCTCTCTCTCTGTGTGTGTTTTGGTGTTTTGAGTGGAAGCTTTCACTGGGACATTTTCAAAATTTTTGTTAGGAGGGGTGTCGAAGTCCCTCTCTCCACTCACCATTGGCTGACCACGAGTTAGCAGTTTTGATTGGTTGAAGAAGTTTGGGTGGGGCTGCTCTTTCGCAGAATGTTCAGGAGAGTAGATAAGCGAAGTCTGTGAACACACTGGTTGCAGACTTAGATCGGGACAGGCGATGTACATTTGGTCTCCGACACCACGTCTCGACGGATGCAGGTCCTCTGATACTCTGGTGTAAGATCGATGGGTGTGGAGACACTTCTGACTTCGACTTCGATGAAGAAACTTGGTTCTTGGCCTCAGGCTCTGACGCACATAGACTTTGCCTTCAGAACCTAATGGCAGCTCTCTGATGGTGAGAGCTTCTTTGCTCCGTGTTTTGTGTAGAATCGAAATGTGCAAAGATGTGAAACCGAGTTCGTGTTATTAATTTCATAAGGGATTTTGTGGGGACACGTGATTGTTTCAGTGCCACGTTAATGTTTTCTTTAATTTTTTTCTCCAAGTCACGGATGGATCGTTCTCCATAGATTTGTGATAAGATTGCCCATACAATGCCCAATGCGAACAGTTAACTGCTTCCATGATTGATTAAAACTCTCATGTAACATCACCAACGTAAGTGTTTCAGTTACTTCGGCGAACGAAAGTTTGAACGGGACCCTTAGAGATGACGATTTTCCCCATTTTTTCCACAGTTCCCTGTTGCCCACTCGACAGTACTTAAAGTGTAATCAGTTAATTCTCTCCCTCTCCCGGGCTTATTAAAGGTTTTTCTGTCTTGTTCCGTATCTAAATAACTTTTACATTCCTTTATCATTAGTTTGCTCACGAAAGCAAATAAACCGGGCGACCTGGACCCATTGTGTCTTTTCGTAGCTTAAACAATCCTGGCCCCTTCTCGTTTAATGACTGTGCGAGACCGGCACCCACGGTTCATTTGCGAGGTTCTTCCTGCGTTATTGCCGGTCGGAGTGGCCGAGCGGTTCTAGGCGCTACAGTCTGGAACCGCGCGACCGCTACGGTCGCAGGTTCGAATCCTGCCTCGGGCATGGAATGTGTGTGATGTCCTTAGGTTAGGTAGGTTTAAGTAGTTCTAAGTTCTAGGGGACTGATGACCTTAGAAGTTAAGTCCCATAGTGCTCAGAGCCATTTGAACCATTTTCTGCGTTATTCACTGTGAAACACGTTTACATTACGCATCTGAACACTTGGGAACTGAACTCATTTTCGGAAAGTCCAGACGGGCTCAGGCACTAAACCGACTTCTTGGTTTCTCTTGCTGTACAGTCCCAAATCCTCCACAAATGTCACATGGAGTCCACCATAATATAGTCATCATCATCACCATCAACCAGTTCGATTGCTTAGTGATATGGTTTATTTCAATCGGCATGCAACATGAGATCCTGGCAGGTTCTTCCATTTCTGCCTATCTTGAGTTTCCTGTTGCCAATTCAGTCCAGCTGTCTTTCTTAAGTCTCTGTCCCATCTGTCTGGTGGTCTTCCCCTTGGTCTATTTTTGGTAATTGGGCTCCAATGTAGTACTTGTTTTGAACACCTGCCATCTTTCCTCCTACAGACATGAACAGCCCACTGCCATTTCAAGGTATTCACTCTCTCCATTACGCCAATGACCTTTGTTGTCTGCCTGATATCAACTCGTTTCTTTCTGTCTTTCTTTGGGTAGCCCAATACTGATCTTTCCATTCCTCTTTGGGTTACTATTAGCTTTCTAAAAATGAATTATTATGATGCCATGTCTCATAAGTCGTAAGTTATTATTGGCAGTATATACATGTCGAAATTTAGCATGACAGTATATTTGTAACTTACATTTAATCTGACCTCTAACTTAAACTTTAAAGCTACCGACTTCCTGTTGTCTGAAATATCCCCTGATGAGCCAAAACATTGTGACCCCTGCTCACGCAGGTTCGAATCCTGCCTCGGGCATGGATGTGTGTGATGTCCTTAGGTTAGTTAGGTGTAAGTAGTTCTAAGTTCTAGGGGACTGATGACCTCAGAAGTTAAGTCCCATAGTGCTCAGAGCCATTTGAACCATTTTGAACCCCTGCTCAGTATCGTGTTCATCCATCTTTGGAACGCAAGACAGCGGCGACTGTGAGTGGCATGGATTCGACAAGTCCTTCGTAGGTTTAAGGAGGTATGTGTATGAGTATATCTACTCACAGGTCATACAACTCTCATAAATTACAGGCCGGTGGTTTGTGGGCATAGAGCTTGGGCACAACAGCACCCCATATGTGATCCCATATGTTCAACAATGTGCGCTGAACGCTGCGTTCCAAAACACTCGTGCTTGCACCAGCATTGTACTCTGACGTCAGATCTTCCACAGATCGCCGCCTGTCCTGCAGAAAGGGCAAGGCCCCGACCTCCACGTTCTGTGATGAGGCCGAGGGCGCCAACCACCTCGTCATGTAGTCTTAGTTTCATCTTCGTTCCATACATTCTCTCGACGGCAGCACTAGAACTACCAGCCTGTTTCTCTTTTCCAGGCAGCGGGCTGAAAAAATACTGTCCCGTGTCAAAGCCACTTATGTCAATGAATTTCTCCGTTTCCAGCCATTGACATCACTAGGACGATTCCTCAACTCCTTTGTTCTGCTTATACATTGCCCAGTCATATTAATGCGACCATCTGTCAAAAGCCTGAATAACGACCTTCTGCGGCGTTGACCGTCGCGAGACGTACTGAGAGAAAGTCCGTGTCGTTCTGGAGCGTACCAACAGCGACGTGGAAACATGTCGACTCCAGTGCCGTGGCCTACTGTGCTAAGTCTCTCGACTTAGCGCGAACAGTTCGCTCGGGGAGGTCCCACAGATTCTCGATTGGGTTTTAATCCGGTGAGTCTAGTGGCCGGGAGAGTACGGTTAATCCAAAAAATGGTTCAAATGGCTCTGAGCACTATGCGACTTAACTTCTGAGTTCATCAGTCGCCTAGAACTTAGAACTAATTAAACCTAACTAACCTAAGGACATCACACATATCCATGCCCGAGGCAGGATTCGAAACTGCGGCCGTAGCGGTCGCTCGGCTCCAGACTGTAGCGCCTAGAACCGCACGGCCACTCCGGCCGGCGGTGAACTCAAACTGGTGCTCTTCGAACCACCCACGCGCACTGTGAGCTGTGTGATACATTGCGTTGTCCTGCTAGTAGATGCCATCGTGCTCAGGGAAAACAAAGTATGTAGGGGTGGACAGGGTTCCCAAGGAAAGATGCAAGCTTGCCTTCCTCCATGTGATTTCAAAATGACTACATCAGCCAGGGAATGCCGCGAATATATGCCTCAGATCATAACGCTCCCTCCTCTGGCTTGGACCCTTCCGACGATCACTGTTGTGTGTTTGCTTTAAGACGTTTCATGCTGTACACCATAACGGCCATCTGTCCCATGGAGCATAAAACGTGAGTCATTTTAGGCCACCTGTCGCCCCTCACTGGGCGTCCAGCAGCTACATTAGCGTGCAGATTCCAGTTGTCGATGAACAACAGTCAGCGAGGGTACTTGAACCAGGCGCCTACTGTGGACGTCTACACGCAGCAACGTTCGCTGAACGGTCGTTGAGGACACGCTCTTTGTAGCCCCTTCGTTCATCCGGGCGGTCAATTGCTCAACTGTCGCACGTGTATTCACGTCTCCGCAACAGTCGTTCACCCCTGTCATCTATGGTCTGTGGTGCACCACACTTACCCCGATGCTGACTTTCGATAGCGCGATTTTTCCATGCAAGGTATTGTTGAACCACGGCGAACTTGGGCGTTTCGGAAATGCTTCGACCCTTCGTCCGAAAGTTAACGATCACGCCTTTTTGGATGTCAAATAAATCGCTTCGTTTCCGCATTATGACAACGCATTTCGGTGCCCCCCCCCCTCCCCCCAGACAAGCTTTATGTACCCTCTAGTGCTAGTGATGCCACCTGCCGTCGGTTGTGAGTGGTTTTTGCGCGTTGACGTCGAACACAGGCGGTGGTCACATTAATGTGACTGCACCCCCGTGCTGCCGGGCGATATTCAGTGTTGCAGGGGACAGTGGTCATAAAGGTTTAACTCAGCAGTATATTTTTATATTGTTATCGTGTCGCAATTGTTGCTGCAACTGGGATTCAAACTCAGTTTTAAAAATGCCGTTAGTAAATCCCGGTTGTCGAGTCTGCTTACACGTCTTCACACTTCACAGTAACATCTCACGTCTAAGTAAACCATGCTTTGAATCAGTAGATCTGAAAAGTGTGTGGTGACTCCCTGTAATAGCAGCCCACCCTTTGCCGACTGTGCATTAAAATTGCTACACCACCAAGATGTGCTACAGACGCGAAATTTAACCAACAGGAAGAAGATGCTGTGATATGCAAATGATTAACTTTTCAGAGCACCCACACAAGGTTGGCGCCAGTGGTGACACCTACAACGTGCTGACATGAGGAAAGTTTCCAACCGATTTCTCATACACAAACAGTAGTTGACCGGCGTTGCCTGGTGAAACGTTGTTGTAATGCCTCGTGTAAGGAGGAGAAGTGCGTACCATCACGTTTCCGACTTTGATAAAGGAAGACGTTTGCAGCAGCTGCGGTTACCCTTGACGCTGCATCACAGACAGGAGCGCCTGCGATGGTGTACTCAACGACGAACCTGGGTGCACGAATGGCAAAACGCCATTTTTTCGGATGAATCCAGGTTCTTTTTACAGCATCATGATGGTCGCATCCGTGTATGGCGACATCGCGGTGAATGCACAGTGGAAGCGTGTATTCGTCATCGCGATACTGGCGTATCACCCGGCGTGATGGTACGGGGTGCCATTGGTTACACGTCTCGGTCACCTCTTGTTCGCATTGACGGCACTTTGAACAGTGGACGTTACATTTCAGATGTGTTACGACCCGTGGCTCTACCCTTAATTCGATCCCTGCGAAACCCTACATTTCAGCAGGATAATCCACGACCGCATGTTGCACGTCCTGTACGGGCCTTTCTGGATACAGAAAATGTTCGACTGCTGCCCTGGCCTGCACATTCTCCAGATCTCTCACCAATTGAAAACGTCTGGTCAATGGTGGCCGAGCAACTGGCCTGTCACAATAGGCCAGTTACTACTCTTGATGAACTGTGGTATCGTGTTGAAGCTGCAATGGCAGCTGTACCTGTACACGCCATCCAAGCTCTGTTTGACTCAATGGCCAGGCGTATCAAGGCCGTTATTACGGCCTGAGGTGGTTGTTCTGGGTACTGATTTCTCAGGATCTATGCACCCAAATTGCGTGAAAATGTAATCACATGTCAGTTGTAGTATAATATATTTGTCCAATGGATACCCGTTTATCATCTGCATGTCTTCTTGGTGTAGCAATTTTAATGGCCAGTAGTGTAGTTAATTTATATCTTATATAGGACTTCATTAACTATCTCAAAAAAGGACCTTGACTTTCGGCGACTGTGTAGCTAATCACGGAGTAACGTGGGCTGTAAGTTCTTCGTGTCCTCCAGCCGCTGACTAATCACTCGTTGGCGGATTCCGAGTCACCTGCCGCTCCGGACAGCGTACTACCGGCTCCATTAGCAGCAGTTTAGCGCCATCGACGGTGGTTCTCGGCCCCCACGCAATCGCTGGTGATGACCTCGGCTAGAATGACAGGACGGGCCATTCGCCGTTGATCCGTTGCTCCTTTCTTTGACGGACAGCACTGGTCCATTCCTTCTTCTGAACCGACCGTCTTCCTGTCGAAAACTACCCTAAACATTTTTTTCGTCCTGTAGCTTCGATGAAACAGATTATTTTACACTAACTTCCTTTTTGAGGTGGCTTTAGTGACTCTAAAAACCGAAAAACAAATCAATAAGCTGTCGGCATTGAAGTCATTTGGGACAGTTCTCTTCGACAAGGAATCTACATCTACATCGACATGATTACTGTGCAAATCACATTTAAGGGCCTCGCAGAGAGTTCATCGAACCGCCTTTAAGCTACTTCTCTATCGTTCGACTACCGAACAGTGCGCGGGAAAAACGAACACTCTAATTTTTCTTATTTTATTATGATGATCATATCTTACTTTGTAGGTGGGTGCCAACAAAATATTTTCAAACTCTGAGGTGAAAATTGGTCATAGAAACGAAAAACGCCAATGTTTTAATGATTGCCACCCCAATTCGTGTATCATATCCGTAGCTCTCTCTTCCCTATTTAAATTATAATACGAAACGAGCTGCCCTTTTTTGAACTTTTTCTACGCCCTCCTTCAATCTTATCTGATGCGGATCCCATACCGCACAGCAATACTCCAGAAGAGGACGGACAAGCCTAGTGTAAACCGTCTTTTTAGTAAACGTGTTACATTTTCCAAGTGTTCTGCCAATAAGTCGTAGTCTTTGCTTTGCTTTCTCCACAATATTATCCGCACGAGCGTTTCAGTTTAAGTTATTCGTAGTTGTCAGCCCTAACTATTCAGTTGAACTTACAGCTTTTACATTTGTGTTATTCATTGTGTGACCGAAATTTACAGGATTCTTTTTAGGGCTTATGTGGATGACTTCACACTTTTCATGATTTAGAGTCAATTGTCACGTTTTGCACAATACAGATATCTTGTCTGAATCATTTGCAATTCGTGTTGGGCATCTGATGACTTAACATGACGGTAAATGACAGCATCATCTACAAACAATCTAAGAGGACTGCTCAAATTGTCTTCCAAATCGTTTATGTAGAGCAGGAACAACAGAGAACCTATAACACTTCCTTGGGGAACGCTAGATATTACTTCTGTCTTACTCTATGACTTTCCGTCAGTTATTACGAACTGTGTCCTTTCTGACAGAAAATCACGAATCCAGTTCCATAACTGAGGCGATACTCTATAGGTACGCAATTTAAACAGAAGCTGCTTGTGAGGAACAGTATCAAAAGCCTTCTGGAAATATAAAAATATGGACTCATTTTGACGTCCACCAGACAGTTGGGTTTTACAAGAACGATATTTTCTGAATCCATGTTGCCATTTGTCAATCAATCGTTTTCTTCCACGTGATTGATAACGTTCGAGTACATGTTCCAAAATTCTACTGCAAATCGACTTTAGTAATACGGGTCTGTAATTCAGCGGATTACTCCTATTTTCTTTATTGGGTGTTGGCGTGACTTGCGCAACTTTCCAGTCTTTGGGTATGGATCTTTCAACGAACGAACGCTTGTATATGATTGCTTTAGTAAAGAGAGAATAGATTTATAGAACTGATCTCTAGTACCTCAAGGGCTGATAGGTGAGAGAATTATCGTACAATTAGACTAACAAAAAAAATGGTTCAAATGGCTCTGAGCACTATGGGACTCAACTGCTGAGGTCATTAGTCCCCTATAACTTAGAACTAGTTAAACCTAACTAACCTAAGGACATCACAAACATCCATGCCCGAGGCAGGATTCGAACCTGCGACCGTAGCGGTCTTGCGGTTCCAGACTGCAGCGCCTTTAACCGCACGGCCACTTCGGCCGGCAATCAGACTAACAGCTCATGTATCCAAGTTGTTGAAAATATACAGAAAGATGGGAAAGACAATAGAAGAGTTCTTAGGTGACGGTCACTTTGGCTTTAGGAAAGGCAAGAGGCAGATGTGGCGTTACAACTGAAAATGGAAGCGAGACTTAAGAAAAATCAGAAATTGTCGACCTAGCATAAGTACAGGGCTATTACAAATGATTGAAGCGATTTCATAAATTAACTGTAGCTCCATTCATTGACATATGGTCACGACACACTACAGATACGTAGAAAAACTCATAAAGTTTTGTTCGGCTGAAGCCGCACTTCAGGTTTCTGCCGCCAGAGCGCTTGAGAGCGCAGTGAGACAAAATGGCGACAGGAGCCGAGAAAGCGTATGTCGTGCTTGAAATGCACTCACATCAGTCAGTCATAACAGTTCAACGACACTTCAGGACGAAGTTCAACAAAGATCCACCAACTGATAACTCCATTCGGCGATGGTATGCGCAGTTTAAAGCTTCTGGATGCCTCTGTAAGGGGAAATCAACGGGTCGGCCTGCAGTGAGCGAAGAAACGGTTGAACGCGTGCGGTCAAGTTTCACGCGTGGCCGCTGAAGTCGACGAATAAAGCAAGCAGGGAGCTAAACGTACCACAGCCGACGGTTTGGAAAATCTTACTGAAAAGGCTAAAGCAGAAGCATTTCTTAAACAGGAGATTGGAAAACCGATGGATCGGTCGTGGTGGAGATCATGATCAACAATTCATGTCATGGCCTCCACGCTCTCCCGACTTAACCCCATGTGATTTCTTTCTGTGGGGTTATGTGAAAGATTCAGTGTTTAAACCTCCTCTACCAAGAAACGTGCCAGAACTGCGAGCTCGCATCAACGATGCTTTCGAACTCATTGATGGGGACATGCTGCGCCGAGTGTGGGAGGAACTTGATTATCGGCTTGATGTCTGCCGAATCACTAAAGGGGCACATATCGAACGTTTGTGAATGCCTAAAAAAACTTTTTGAGTTTTTGTATGTGTGTGAAAAGCATTGTGAAAATATCTCAATTAATAAAGTTATTGTAGAGCTGTGAAATCGCTTCAATCATTTGTAATAACCCTGTGTTAGGCAACATGAAACGGCGCAAGACGTTCCAAATTTTCAGAAAAATTGCTGTAAGCTGTAGGGAAAGACAGGTAGTGTACAATATGTGTTAGAGCCAAGAGGGAACAATAAGAATGCAAACCAAGAACGAAGTGCGTATGAAAAATAGATGTAGTCTTTCGTCACTACTGTTCAGATTACGGGATGGGCCAAAGATCATTGCCATTAACAACAATAAGGCAATCTTGTTTATCTATTATAGATAAAAACCCTGTACTGCAATGCTACATTTTTTTTCACATAATTATTGATACAAACACCAAGGTGCACCGCTTTTAAATCAAACATCCCTGACATTGTTCATCTTGATTCTAACCTATTGTGAAGGTTTTTCTAAGGAAGAATAAGTTTTTGCTTTAAGGACATGGTACCTGCGCCGATTTCAACTCCCTTTACTCTAAACGTGATGAAGACCCATCGCATTACGCAACAGCTGTACTAAGCTACGTTGATGAGATATTTGGTGGGAAAATTATTGGACGTGATCTTTGTCCAGTGGATTTATTCTTTGTTTCTTTTGGGGTTACGTTAAAGATAAAGTTTTTGGTACAAAATCCAAATAATATAGAGTACTTGAAAGAAGCTACTTACAATGCTTTTGAAGACATTGATTCTAATAAATGACTATGTAAACAAGTATGCTTAAGCGTCCCAGGTCGTCTGCCGAACTGTATGAACAAAGATGGAAAACAATTTAAAAAATACTATAAATAATCCTATAGCTTCAATGAAATTTTCGGGTATTCAGAATTTTAATTGTTTGTTTTATATTCAGTTAGGTTTTGATGGGTAATGGCTTTTTGCCCAATTTGGATACGTAAAAGAAGCAATAACGGAAATAAAGAAGAGGTTCAAGAGTGGGTTTAAAATTTTGGGTGAAAGGTTTCCGATGATAAGATTCGCCCACGGCACTCGTGTCCTCAGCGGAAGTGAGAGAGAATTACAAGACATACTGAATGGAATGAAAGTCTACTGAGCACAGAATGTGGGTTGAGAGTAAACCGTAGAAAGACGAAAATAATGAGGAATAGCATAACTGAAGTAGAGCGAAACTTGTCAAAATTAGGGAGCACGAACTATTTTTTTGAGTCCATATTTAGATGTTGTTGTTGTTGTCTTCAGTCCTGAGACTAGTTTGATGCAGCTCTCCGTGCTACTCTATCCTGTGCAAGCTTCTTCATCTCCCAGTACCTACATCCTTCTGAATCTGCTTAGTGTATTCATCTCTTGGTCTACGATTTTTACCCCACACGCTGCCCTCCAATGCTAAATTTGTGATCCCTTGATGCCTCAGAACATGTCCTACCAACCGGTCCCTTCTTCTTGTCAAGTTGGGCCACAAACTCCTCTTCTCACCGATTCTATTCAATACCTCCTCATTAGTTATGTTATCTACCCTTACCTGAGGAAAAAAAATGACATTCAAGTTCCTGTCGGTTGAAGTAGATTTAGACTTTCCTTGGTCTACCCTGAATGATTCAAGGCGAATGTCGAGACTTTGTACAAGCCGCAGACGATACCATGTATAATCTGCACCGAGCGACTTGATGCAAAGGTAAGACACAGAACTCAAATTCGAGAGGCCGGCGGTTCTAGTCCCTGCCTGGTAATTCAGGTTTCGGTGTTCCACGACTTCCCTAAATAACGTAAGGTAAATACCGAGATGGCTGCCTTGGAAGAGAATGGCAGATGTGCTTCCCGATTCCGACCCTATGTTATGGGTCGTTAACCTTAATCTTCCTTTCTAGGGCTCCGCTTCTAATAGCCTCGACATCGACGAGACGGCAGATTCTAACTTTTCTTCCATTTATAAGACTTGTATATTTCTATTGTCTATTGTCAAACCACAATTTATGAAAGATGTTTATATTTTATAAATAGGATTAAGAAGGAATAATTAATATTTGTCATTTAGGAAATAATTGTGCTAGCGGGGAATGTCTGCGCCAAAATATTGTTGGCGGGAGAGACCGCACATTGATATAATTTTAAAAAGGGCGGGAGAGACCACGTATGGATACATTTTAAGAAAAGAGCGGGAAAGACCGCGCATTGATACATTTTGTAATGGTAGCAGGGATTGTCTGCACCAGAAAGCATTGTTGGCGGGAGGGACCGCACTTTAGCGTCCGTAGGAAGTCAGTAGCAAGCGAGATGTGAAGCGAGTCGGTAGCAGGTCTGAAGTGCGAGGTTGAGAGGAGCGGTGTGCTTGCCAGCCACCACCTATGATTTACAAGAGATCATAAACGAATGTACAGAGACATCAGCTAACTATTATCATAACAGGAACTAATATTATTGAATTTTTTCTTTTTGAGAAACTCAAGACTACTGAAGGTATGTTTGCGCAATGCTAGTTGTAAGATTATTGTAAAAAGTAAGTCCCATTTGAACGTTTGTAAAATCATTTCATAACCAACAGAAAATATTGAAGAATCATTTTCAGAATATAATTAATTTTTGCCAGCAATATTGCATTACTGATTATAATCCATCCCAAAAATCATCAACGTAAAACTTTGCAAAATTTTATTGTTGTTAAGAAAAAGTTTAACTATGAATTACGTAACTTCAGTCAAATTAATTAAAGAATAACGTCAGCTTTGCTATTAAAGAATGACGTCATCTTTGGTAATAAATACAGACACTTATTATAACAGCCCACCAGCAGCTAATAGAGTATAGTAAAACAGAGTAAGTATATTCATGTCGGAGTTCGATGTAGAAGTCAGATGGCGATCGAGTAACAGTAAAACAGGTAAGGAACAGTTCTGGATTATTTCAGGTAACGACTGAGGGACATGACGACGACACAGTCTATGTTTCGTCGAAATAATCAGCAAATCACTTTTAATAAGCAGCATTTAAATTTGTATGCGAAGATTGCACTTATTATTATTGAGAAAGAGAATTAATTTCAAAGGGAAGATTTCATTTGTTATTATTAAGCAAGAGATAGAAATCCTAAGGGAAGGTTTCATAGGTTACCGTAGAAGGGAAGGATGCGTAACAAAAGAGATATGGAGGAGGCGGGAACGTTTCACATTTCGATGTTAAATAATTCTAATTCTCGTTAAGTGATGTTACTTTTTCTTCATTAGGCTGTGTTTATTAGTTAGCAGCACACAGGTTCAACACAGTCATCTCATTTAGTCACCATGGTAATTGTCATATGATTAATAGGTACACTCAAGTTAGAAAAATTGCAGATAAAGTGCAGATTACATTTGCATCTCTAAAAAGAGATGTACTAGCTGCCTGTAAATAACATGAAATTTAATTACAGAAAGCAGTGCATGTCCGTGGTAACTCACTTACATAATATAGCTTACTAATATTCATTGTTCAAATAACAACTTTGGTAATGACCCTAGAGAATGGAAATCAGCTGATTGTTTTAGACGTACAGACGTATCTAAAAAAAGACTGTTACCTAATAAATAAAAAATGATGTTACTTAATCATTTTTGTGCAGGCTGTGAACAAAAGTTCTAAGAAATTATTTAAAAAGTTCTACTACTCTTTGCAAAGGATTGCTCCCAATGGCTTATCGACCAATGCTCAATGCAGTGATACAACCTCTTTCTACCTCGTGTTACTGTCCGTCTGATCATCATGAGATTTGAGAAGCAAACATCAGTTCAAAACAATTGCTGCCATGTGTTTTTAGGAAAGGCGTTCCACCGTTGTCAGAGAGTACATACGCATCTATTCGCCGTAAGGTTTCGGCATACGTCTATGAGAACTACAGCAGGGTACACAAATTACTGACGCATTATCTCCAGTCACAAAAAAAGACTCGAATATTCTGGAGGAACAGATGTGGCCCCCCTCTCTTGCTGTAAAGGCGACAAGCGCTGTTTGGACGCGATTAGCGGCACAGTCGGTCCTTGACATACTTTATTCATTTTGTCATCTTTGTCGAGACGGTAATTTTACTCTATTAGCTCGCAGAAAAACTGTAAGTTTTGTGTGCTCGTAAAAAGTCGGTGTCTAGACATTGTGACCACTGCATGGCCATACCTGCTTCTTCAATGTCGAATATTACGTCAACCCTGCTTCTGTGAAACAGATGAACATTATGGCTGCTATAAACAGAAAAGCATCATGTCCGCAACAAACAAGCGAAGGCCACAGTATTTATTTCTTTTAAAACTATAATTTTTATGCAATTCTGAAAGGACTGCGTCACTACAAAAGATTGTCATCGGCAATTTGTCAGCTTAGGTAATGTGCTGTTAGATGGAATCGTCCACATCAGGTAAGCGAGTCATCCCTCTAAAGGACAAGCTTTGCATGAAGTAATTTCTTCTGGGAGGACTTGTTTTCTTTTCACAGACCAAGATAAATCTATATATACAGGCCCGACATTTATTTACGTTGTATCATTTCTTGCTTTCCACTTGTACATATCTGATGCGCGAAAATTCATTGAAAGTATTGCTTGAATACCGGTGAAGACTGTTAATTTTCCTAGATTAAAAAAAAAAATCTTGACTGTGGCATTGAGACCAGAGACAACTGAACTGGTGTTCAGTTTATAAATGTATCGGATCCCGATGTAGCACTAACAGCTATTGCGCGCTTGCCGTATCCGGTAAAGCTTGGTTTTCCTTCATTCAGGCGTCGCAATGTCGCTGCAGTTTAACATCCACCAAACGGGGAAGTGGTCGAGAAATGCAATTTAAAGCAATTGCAGTTGGGAGAAAGCTGATGCTGCGGTAGGAAGCAGGAGTTCGCTGATACACGTTGGTAATTGCCTCTCGGTTGACGAGTTGTCTCCACCGGTCGCCAGCCCTGCAACTGCACCTGCACCATTTTCAGGGAAGGGACAGTCACAGGAGAATTGACTCGTGCAGTTCGCCGCCGTCTGTTATCCCTCACTAGAGCTTCATTCTGGAATGCTTCGCTGGTGCTGATGCCTGAGAACGCGGTCCCACGTGTCTGAGGTCATCCGAGTCTCAGACGTTTAGTCAGCAGCGACGTTGAATGCGTCCAAGGTCTCTGCCTAGCTGGCAAGCCTGCGAGGTAGCGGAAAGCAAGAGTAAGTCAAGCGAATAGTCCGTTTTATTCGGAAAGGAAAAGGAAGCGTGATTAGAGCTATAGCATCTCGTCGATGGCTAAAAAAAAAAAGAGCGCAACTTCGGATTGGGGAAAGACATCGGCTGCGTCTTTTTCAAAGAAAACACCTGGGCGCACGAACATTTGGCAGTGGGTAAAACTGGATTTGAACAGCCATCCTCAATAATGCGATTCCACTGTCTCACCGTTGCGCCATCTCGCTCGGTTATTCAAAAAGGAAGTGGGGGAACGGCAGCTAGTATGGGCCTCTTAAGCCAAAACAGATAAATAAATGTTGCTGTTGTTGGTGAGCGAGTCCAGATGTTGCCAAGCTTATTTCGAGTATGCTGCAGACTTTACGGTTGGAGCCCCTACACGTCCTCCACACAGTCCCGACCTCTCCACAGGCGATTTCAATATTTTTGAAGCCCTAAAGAAAGAGATTATTTACTTCGAACGAAGAAGTATTCGCATGCGTTCCGTAAGAAATGTAAACATTTCCCATGAAGGCGTCTTGCTCACAGTGGGTCAAATATATTAACAGTTGTAGATATTCCTTTTAAAGTGATAAACAGTGACTTTTTTCCATCTGTCTCATTTTCATTTGACTGCCCCTTGTAGATAGTCTACAGTAGGGTATCGAGTAGGCAACTGGATGGTTTGATTTTAGACAAGTTGATTGCATATGTAGAATAGGACAGACTGACGTTTGCCTCTTACTAGGTTAGCGTACCTTACGGCTTCCAAGATTGCAGTAAGTTCTGCAGTCCTTGACAGTGGCGTCGTTACTGAATTTGAGTTTCGCTCATACCGTCAACCTGGATCTTAGAACGCGCATTCATCTCATTTTCATTGTTTGAACCATCCGTATACAGAGTGAATCCAAACACCAATGAAAAACTTGCAGAGTTTGTTCAGCGATACCTTCTGAGTATTTTGGTATAAGGGACCCACAATCTCCGGGAGACGTACTACTAGGGAATTATCCGAATGGAATGGAAATCGGTAGATGTGATGTACATGTAAAGACAGACAAATGGTTACAATGTCAGAAAAACTGAATTATTTATTCAAGAGAAAGAGCTTCACAAAAATGGTTCAAATGGCTCTGAGCACTATGGGACTTAAATGCTGAGGTCATCAGTCCCCTAGAACTTAGAACTACTTAAACCTAACTAACCTAAGGACATCACACACGTCCATGCCCGAAGCAGGATTCGAACCTGCGACCGCAGCAGTCGTGCGGTTCCGGACTGAAGCGCCTAGAACCGCTCGGCCACACCGGCCGGCAAAGAGCTTCAAAACTGAGCAAATCAGTAACACTTTGGTCCAGCTCTGGCCTTTATGCAAGCATTTATTGGGCTTCGCATTGATTGGGAGAGTTGGAGGATGTCTTGTTGAGGGATGTCGTGCCAAATTCTGTCTAACTGACGTGTTAGATTTTCAAAATCCCGAGACGATTGAAGGGCCCTGCCCGTAATGCTCTCATTGGGGGTAGATCCGGAAAACTTGCTGGCGAACGTAGGGTGTGGCAAGCACGAAGACAAGCAGCAAAAACTCTTGCTGAAAAGTAAGTCCAGGATGGCTTGCAACGAAGGGCTACAAAGCGAGGCGTTGAATATCGTCTACTCACCTCCGTGTTGTAAGGGTGCCGCAGATGTCAACTAAATGGACCCTGCTATGAAAAGAAATAGCATCCAGATCATCACTCTTGGTTGTCGGACTGTATGGTGGGCGACAATCGGGTTGGTATCCTATCACTGTCCAGAGCGTCTGCTTAGAAGCCTTCGCTGGTATTCGGGGCTCGTTTCGAAGTGGGTGTCATCACTGAAGACATTCCTACTCCAGTCAGTGAGAGCCCTGACCGAATGTGCTTGACACCACTGCAGACGGGTTTGTTGGTGTACAGATGTCAATGGTAGCCAGCGCAAGGGTCGGCATGAGGTCAACACCCTCTCTGTGAGCCGCTTATTAATGGTCTTTGTAGTCGCTGAAGTACCAGCTGCACGTCGGATCGATGATAGTGATGAATCCGGGGCTCTGACAACTGCTCGGTCATCACGTTCCGTCGTCTCTCTAAGTCGGCTGCTTCCTTCTTGATCCTGTGATCGTTCACGGTTCACCCATTCCTGACAACATCGCTGAATAGGGCATTCCTCGGTAGATATACTAATGCGTTAATGCGGAACCGATTTACGCCGAAAAAAATAGTTACAGTTTTGGCCACCAGTTGCAAGTCTCGCTGCCATACGATAGCTGAAGTCTACACTGGACCTCTATAAGCATCTGCACTTCAATTATAACCACGCGGTGCATCCACATCTGTGCTCTGCGAGCCCCCTTACGGTGTGTGGCGGGTGTCACTTCTGGTACCACTGTCTGATCCCATCTTGCCAGTTCCATTCGCGAATGGCGCGCAGGAAGAATGATTTCGATAAAATTCCGCTTTAGGTCAAATTTCTTGCATTTTCACTTCGTGGTCATTACGTGGGACGTATACAGGAGGAAGTAATACGTTGCCCTAGTCTTCCCGGAAAATACTCTCTCGGAATTTCTGTAGCAAACGTCACTGTGACGCACAACGTCTCTCGTGTAATCTGACACTGGAGTTTGTTAACCATCTCCGTAATTCTTACAGCTAGGCGCCGGCCAAACGATCACGTGACGAAACGCACCGCTTCTGTGAATCCTACTTACAAGGGGAGGCCACGACGTTTGGAACGCAGATTTACTGTAAACTTCGTACATTCGTAATACTCCATGAGGACAACAAAATGTGTAAGCAGTATCGCGTACTTCTCAAGTGTTCTTGAGAAAATCGCAAGACAATTTCGGTCGTCAAATATATACGGCTGTGCGTGGCCATTTTTTACCACGAAGCGGCGGCAGCCGAGTGGTTAGCGTTGAAGCCCCGTAATAGCTGGATCGAGTACCGTTCGTCAGTTTTTTTTTATTTCTAACACAGTCATTTTCTTTACTATTTATATTAAAATCGATATAATGGGAAAACTATGTGTAACCGGATGAACTTTTATTAAAATTTACAATGTTATTTGGCAGTCTACAAATTTTTACTATCACAAATAATATAATATTCATAACTATCGACTAGTAAACGACCAAACGCATTAAGTGATACTGAAAAAGTATGCTTGTCCGTTTCTTCAAAATTGTTCGTATTTAATCGAAAGAGAACGAGAAATTGCTTCTGGTGAAAACGCTATCAAAATGTACTAAATAGTGCATGACCAATTATCAGCGCCGATATTTGAAGAAATGCTGCGTTCTGCATGGTTTGATTCCAAATTATCGGCTGAAAGAGAGGTCTTTGAAAATGTTAACGAGGTTTGTTTTTCCACGGAAAACCTCAAAAGACCTTACGTATGCGGAAACAACATTTAATCAATGCAGCTGGTGCCGCTTAACTTTATGTTATCCATGTTTTTACGAAAACTACCATCGTGCAACTTGTACCCGTAAGCGACGATTAATTGTACATCTTTCGAAAGCCGTCTGTACCGGTCAAAACTTGCAGGTAAAAAGTAGTTTCGGGCTCCTTCCAGGTATAAGGGATTTCTCAAATCACGAACAAGCATACGTTTTTAGTATCACTTTATGCGTTTAGTCGTTTACTAGTCGATAGTTAAAAATATTATATCATTTGTAATAATAACAATTTGTAGACTGCCGTATAACATTGTAAATTTAATAAAAGTTCATCCGGTTACACGTATTTTTTCCATTACTTCAATAGTAACATAAATAGTAAAGAAAATGACTGTGTTAGAAAAAAAAACTGACGAACGGGACTCGATCCAGCGATCCACCGGCTTGAACGCTAACCACTCGGCTGCAGCCGCTCCATGGTAAAAATGGCCACGCACAGCCATATATATTTGACGACCGAAATTATCTGCGATTTTCGCAATAACGCTTGAGATGTAAGCGCTACTGCTTACACGTTTTGTTGTCCTCATGGAGTACTACGAGTGTACGAAGTTTGCAGTAAATCCGCGTTCCAAACGTCGTGGCCTCCCCTTGTTAGTAAGGGTCTCAGACTGGTGAGCCACACTCAAGAATCGGTCAAACAAACATTTTGTAAGTCTACTCAATCGCAGATAAATAAAGTTGTGTTACATGGTCATTGCACTTTAGGTCACTCCAGATAGATACCTCTAGTAATACAACAGCTGCTGTTCGCAGTGATTTGTCGCCAAAAGTGTTATTCTACTGTAGCGGATTTTCTTCTCTTATGTAGTCCACCCCGTAGCTGAGTGGTCATTGGCTCTGGGTCAGTCGACGACTGGATTTTCTTTCTCGAGGGTATGAATCTGCTTTTTCGGATGAATTTCTTGTTCGTCCGGACGTAATCTTTTTTTCCTCAGACGAAAACGAAAAAGATCGTCTCGCTCCTGGGTCACTACGTTCATTACGTTGTCGAAGGACGGAACGACAACTGATCCCCGTGTCTTTCACCATTATCTGGAGACCGCTCACTGGAAGTGGTAGCGGTTCCCACGTTATCGAGCGCTTTTTGCAAATGTGCTTTTTCTTGTCTTTAGTCGACAGGGTGTCGATTATGTTCCCCTGTCGTTTTTGATTCCTCCCTGTTTCTGGTGCCCAATCACGTGAAGTCTTGTTTTGTTCACTTTTCTTCCTTATGCACATGTGCATGGAAAACAAAGACAGTAGGTCGTGAGATTATTCAGAATATTTTTCTCTTTTTTTGTTAATAATAATTATTTTGGAAATTTGGAAATTTGGGGTAAGGTCTTATGGGACCAAACTGCTGACGTCATCGGTCCAGCCGGCATTTGTGGCCGAGCGGTTCTAGGCGCTTCAGTCCGGAACCGCGCTACTGCTACGGTCGCAGGTCCGCATCCTGCCTCGGGCATGGATGTGTGTGATGTCCTTAGGTTAGTTAGGTTTAAGTAGTTCTACTCGTAAGTCTAGGGGACTGATGACCTCAGATGTTAAGCCGCATAGTGCTTAGAGCCATTTGAATCATCGATCCCTAAGCTTACACACTATTTAATCTAATTTAAACTAACTTAGGCTAAGGACGACACACACACACCCATGCCCGAGAGAGGACTCGAACCTTCGACGGGGGCAGCCGCGCGGACCGTGACAAGACTCCTTGGACCGTGACAATAGGCCTTGGACCGCGCGGCAATAATTATTTGTTTCTCAATTTGCAGCCCATATTACATGATGATATTGACTGTGGCTGTCTAAATGTTGATGAAAGTACGAGGGCAGTTCAATAAGTAATGCAACACATTTTTTTTCTCGGCCAGTTTTGGTTGAAAAAACCGGAAATTTCTTGTGGAATATTTTCAAACATTCCCGCTTCGTCTCGTACAGTTTCATTGACTTCCGACAGGTGGCAGCGCTGTACGGAGCTGTTAAAATGGCGTCTGTAACGGATGTGCGTCGCAAACAACGGGCAGCGATCGAGTTCCTTTTGGCGGAAAACCAGGGCATCGCAGATATTCATAGGCGCTTGCAGAATGTCTACGGTGATCTGGCAGTGGACAAAAGCACGGTGAGTCGTTGGGCAAAGCGTGTGTCATCATCGCCGCAAGGTCAAGCAAGACTGTCTGATCTCCCGCGTGCGAGCCGGCCGTGCACAGCTGTGAATCCTGCAATGGCGGAGCGTGCGAACACACTCGTTCGAGATGGTCGACGGATCACCATCAAACAACTCAGTGCTCAACTTGACATCTCTGTTGCTAGTGCTGTCACAATTGTTCACCAGTTGGGATATTCAAAGGTTTGTTCCCGCTGGGTCCCTCGTTGTCTAACCGAACACCATAAAGAGCAAAGGAGAACCATCTGTGCGGAATTGCTTGCTCGTCATGTGGCTGAGGGTGACAATTTCTTGTCAAAGATTGTTACAGGCGATGAAACATGGGTTCATCACTTCGAACCTGAAACAAAACGGCCACACCCACTCCCCTACCAAGAAAAAGTTTAAAGTCATACCCTCAGCCGGTAAAGTCATGGTTACAGTCTTCTGGGACGCTGAAGGGGTTGTTCTGTTCGATGTCCTTCCCCATGGTCAAACGATCAACTCTGAATTGTATTGTGCTACTCTTCAGAAATTGAAGAAACGACTTCAGCGTGTTCGTAGGCACAAAAATCTGAACGAACTTCTCCTTCTTCATGACAACGCAAGACCTCACACAAGTCTTCGCACCTGAGAGGAGCTCACAAAACTTCAGTGGACTGTTCTTCCTCATGCACCCTACAGCCCCGATCTCGCACCGTCGGATTTCCATTTGTTTGGCCCAATGAAGGACGCAATCCGTGGGAGGCAGTACGCGGATGATGAAGAAGTTATTGATGCAGTACGACGTTGGCTCCGACATCGACCAGTGGAATGGTACCGTGCAGGCATACAGGCCCTCATTTCAAGGTGGCGTAAGGCCGTAGCATTGAATGGAGATTACGTTGAAAAATAGTGTTGTGTAGCTAAAAGATTGGGGAATAACCCGGTGTATTTCAATGCTGAATAAAACAACCCCTGTTTCAGAAAAAAAATGTGTTGCATTACTTATTGAACTGCCCTCGTACACCAGGTCAGTTGGATAATAAAAGAAGACGGTTAAAAAGATGTCCAGCGCGGTTAACTGCCATGCAGTGGGACGAGGTTCGTTTCCCGTCCATATTGGACATTTTATCCGCTCGGGGACTGGATGTTGCTTTATCGCACCAACATTTCATCGTCATCGACACGCAAGTCGCCGAAGTGGCGTAAAATGAAAAGACTTGCGCCAGGCGGCCGAATAATCCCAGACGGAGCCTCCCGGCCAATAATGCCATAAAATGGTTTCTTTTCTCCTAGGTATGCGCAATATGTCACACTTAGTCGCGTTCAGCGTCGACTGCAACTCCCGGCACCAATCATCGATACTCCGTACCTCCCGCCGGAGGTTCGAGTCCTCCCTCGGGCATGAGTGTGTGTGTTGTTCTTAGCATAAGTTAGTTTAAGTTAGTTTAAGTAGTGTGTAAGTCTAGGAACCGATGACCTCAGCAGTTTGGTCCCTTGTGAATTCACACACACAGATACTCCGTACGTCATCCTGCAGTTAGCTAGTCTCGTGAGTTCGGTACCTTCCTATGGGCAACCACATCAGCTGCGAGCAGCCCTGTAGAGCCTCCAGCATTATCCACTACATCATTTTTATGTATTGTTGATAGTAAAGCTCCTATTAAACTTTCCTGGGCCGTTCCTGAAATCAAATCTGCCGATTTTGTTCCGTTAAGAGCGCCGTCTTGATTTTACCTGCATGGAAGTCCGGAGTCCAGTCACGAGTCTGATGCGATACATGTAGGAAAGTTAATCAAAAACAAATGGTTCAAATGGCTCTGAGCACTATGGGACTTAACATCTGTGGTCATTAGTCCCCTAGAACTTAGAACTACTTAAACCTAACTAACCTAAGGACATCACACACATCCATGCCCGAGGCAGGATTCGAACCTGCGACCGTAGCAGTCGTGCCGTTCCGGACTGAGCGCCTTAACCGCGAGACCACCGCGGCCGGCGAAAGTTAATCCAAAAGCAATAAAGAGCTTTTTTTAACCTCGTCAAGGAACAAGCGTTTCTGGATGTTTATAGTGCCGATAACATAGATGACAAATATAATGCTTTTCTTAAAACATTCTCACGCTCTTTGAGAGTTTCTTTCCATTAGAACATTCTAAATGGGGTACTAGCAGTAAAAGGCGGCTCGGGTGTCTGACTTGTGGGATAAGGATATCATGTAAAACAAAGCGGGAATTACATCAAAATGTTAGAAGTAGTCACAATCAAGCTACAGTAGCCCATTAGAAACAGTACTGTAAGGTGCTTAAAAATGTTATTAGGAAGGCAATGAGTATGTGGTATGCAAATAGAATAGCTAATTCACAGGGTAAAAATAAGTTATGAAGGAAGTGTCTGGGCACAAGGTCGACGACATAAAGTCAGTTCGTAGTAAAAATATTTCTGTTACTGATAAATCAGATATATGTACAGCAGTTAACAATCATTTTCTGAGCACTGCTGGTGAATTAAATAAAAATTTAGATTCTACAGGGAATCAAATAACTCTCTTGGAAAATGCCTTTCCGAGACTGATATTCCTCTGTGATACAGACAAGGGGGAGATTGAGTCAATAATTAAATCACTGAATACTAAGGACTCTCACGGATATGACGGAGTGTCTAGCATAATATTAAAGTACTGTGCTGCACATGTTAGCCCTGTATTTAACCATATTTGTAATTTTTCCTTTAGGAATGGTCAGTTTCCTGAACGATTAAAGTACTCAGTAGTAAAGCCGCTTTATAAAAAGGGAGAAAGGGGTAATGTAGACAATTTTAGACCTATTTCTATGCCATCAGTGTTTGCTAAAGTTATTGAAAAGACTGTATATGTAAGGATAATTGGTCATTTTATAGCATACCATTTGCTATCAAATGTGCAGTTCGGCTTTTCAAGTCATTAACAGCTGAAAATGCTATATTCTGTTTTCTCTGTGAGGTACTGGATGAGTTAAACAAAAGGTTTCGAACGCTTGGCATATTTTTCGATTTAACTAAGGCGTTTGATTGTGTTGATCACAAAATATTCATCCAGAATTTGGACCATTACGGAATACGGGGAGTAGCTAACAATTGGTTCACCTCTTACTTTAGCAACAGACAGCGAAGGTCCTCTTCACAGTGTTGAGAATGGCTGTGATGTGGGGTCTGAGTGAGGCGCGGTCAATTGGGGGGTGCCCCAGGGATCAGTGTTGGGGCCACTCCTGTTCCTTATTTATATAAATGATATGCCCTCTAGTCTTACGGGTAACTCTAAAATATTTCTGTTTGCTGATGACACTAGCTTGGTATTAAACGATGATGTGTGCAACATGGGCTCTGTTTCAAATAGTGCAGTTCATGACATAAGTTCATGACTTGTAGAAAATAAACGAACGCTAAATCTCAGTAAGACTCAGTTTTACAGTTTCTGACACATAATTCAACAAAACCTGATTTTTTAATTTCACAGAATGGACATTTGATTACTAAAACTAAACAGTTCAAATTTTTAGATGTTCAGATAGATAGTAAACTGTCGTGGAATGCCCACGTTCAGTATTTTGTTCAAAGACTTAATACTGCCATTTTCACTATTCGAACGGTATCTGAAGTGAGTGATCGCTCGACACGAAAATTAGTCTACTTCTCTTATTTTCGTTCGCTTATGTCGTATGGTATTATATTTTCGGGTAACTCTTCCCATTCTAAAAGGACACTTTTGGCTCAGAAACGGGCGGTTCGGGCAATAAGTGGTGCTACTTCACGAACCTCTTGTCGACCCGTTTCCACGAGCCTGGGTATTTTGACATTGGCCTCTCAATATATGTATTTCTTACCGTCATTTATTAACAATTTTAGCTTATTCCCAAGAATAAGCAGCTTTCACTCAGTTAATGCTCGGCATAAATCAAACGTGCATTTGGTTCCGACTTCCTTAACTCTTGTGCAGAAAGATGTGCAGTATACTGCTGCATCCATTTTCAATAAGCTACCACTAGAATTAAAAAATCTTAGCGGTAATGCATGCGCTTTCAAATCGAAACTGAAGGGTTTCCTCATGGGTCACTCCTTCTAGTCCGTCGAGGAGTTCCCTGAAAAATTAAGCTATCCTTGTTGTACTGTTGATTGCTTTTACCTAAACTTATGGACTGACTTTTTTCGGGTTCATAAACATCTTATTTTTATCTGTTATTACTTTTATGCTGTAATTTCATGTACTGACACGTTCAATGACCTTGGGGATTTGCTCCTCAAATTGGTCCTATGGGACTTAACGTGTAAATAAAATAGAAATAAGCTCGTATTTACTCTACTAAACTATGAATCGAAACTTTATCAAATGCCTCCTTGAAGTCAAGGAACACAGCATAAAACCGGGAAGCCAGTTTCAACGGCTCTTTGGATTTAATGGACGAACAGAGCGAGATGTTTGCAGAATCCTTGTTGATTTTTGCAGAGGAGATTTTCGTTCCCCAAAAACATCATGAGTAAAAATATCTAACTGCTCAAGCCAGATATCTCTTTTTCTTGGACACTCTTCTCTGTGGAATGCAAGAGTGGGAGAGCGACACTGACTACCATCAGAAAAACAAAATGTTCTAATGTGTGTGAAATCTGATGGGACTTAACTGCTAAGGTCATCAGTCCCTAAGCTTACACACTACTTAACCTAAATTATCCTAAGGACGAACACACACACCCATGGCCGAGGGAGGACTCGAACCTCCGCCGGGACGACTGCCATTAGACCGCTTTGGTCCATTTCATGGTAATATTGTGTCCCGCGTAATCGCTTCTGACCGAAATGTACTGTTGGAAGCATTACCAGGCAACAGTGGCCGGCAAAGTCGCCGAACGTGTCTCCAAATTCTTGTGGCTGCAAACGTCGCTGGGTAACGTTACCGTGAAATGTTGTCGATAATATGCAAAAGCACCTTAAGAAAGTCCTACACTGATAGGCAACGATATTTTTCATCCTGCCGTCGTAGTTGCTAATGAGCGACAGCGACGTGGAACGTCTGCGCGCGCAGCGACAGCAGGTGATTAGCGGTCCGCGATTGCACGTGCACACCACGCCTGCGTCATGTTACTCGCTGACAGCTGGTGTCAAATTGGACACCTCGCATGTTCCACGTGCAGCGCGTCTCCTTACGCATCCTGCAGTAAGTTATTGGACTGTTCCTTGTAAATTGTTTTAAATCTACATCTACACCTACATCTACGTGATTACTCTGCAATTCCAATACAGTGCCTGGCAGAGGGCACAGTGAACCGCCTTCAATCTGCCTCTACCGTTTCACTCTCGAACGGGGCGTGGAAAAAACGAGCACTTAAATTTTTCTGTGCGAGCCCTGATTTCTCTTATTTTATTATGATGATCTTTTCTCTCTATGTAGGTGGGTGCCAACAGAATGTTTTCGCATTCGGAGGAGAAAACTGGTGATTCAAATTTCATGAGAAGATCCCGTCGCAACGAAAAACGCCTTCATTATACTGATTGCCACTCCAATTCACGAACCAAGTCTGTGACACTATCTCCCCTATTTCGCGATAATACAAAACGAGACGCCCTTTTTTGAACTTTTTCGGTGTCATCCGTTTGTCCCACTTGATGCGGATCCCACACTGCACAGCAATACTCCATAATTAATTATGTCTTTTTATGCTCCTACCACGCTTTTTATTCCTCTTGAATTTCAGTATTCTTTTATAAAAACGGAAATGAAGTTCAAATAATGTGAAAGCCGGCTAAAACGCTCCATTCAAGTCATGTGATGCCTTGACGTCACTGACTAGCTCGCTGCTCCTATTGTCATGATGGTAATTTACAGTGATGTCTTGTTTTGGAATTTACGTTTCGGAAAATGGGATACAAATGGTGTGTAATTCCATACTGTACTCCTGAAAAGTTGTTTTTGAATGGTTCCAGAGAGTGAGCAGATGCGTAAAATGTGGTTGCACTGTACCAGCAAATTGCCACCACGTCGACGCACAAGTTCACTACCTTAATTACAAATGTGTTGCACTTCGAAGTCAACATTAACTTACCTCCGAGATATGCTCTCCCACTGTTATAACGAAGAATAAAGTCATTCAAAGAAATTAAATTCCTAGCGAAAATTACATACACCTCGATTATTCGGTAGCAAGGTTGTTAAAGACTGGTAGACCGCTGTATTTTATAACACCATGTGCGTAGATCGCTGGTTCAAATCTGACGCAGAAGAACATTTTAACTTATTTGTAAAGCGACTCGACAGTCCTCTCATATGAAAACCAAATCACGATTACAAAACCTCACCATACCGATCAGAAGCACAATATTATTGTGTCTTCCTTGATGTTTACATGCTCCTACATTTTCAGTCGCTGTGCGCACACGTCACGTTCAAAAAAATATTTTGTAGTTAATAAGACCACACACTTTTTACCTTATTAGAAACAATGTCCAGCTAGGACCATTGTTTAGACTTTTGCAATTTCATCATCTTACATAAAGCCGAAGTAAGTCTGCTTCAGACACTAACGCTAGTTTACACTCACAAACGTCACAGCCCTTAGTTTGTGGCACCTGGATGTTGTACACGCTTTATATCTGTCCTTTATACACTATGCGATCAAAAGTATCCGGACACCTGGCTGAAAATGAGTTAAAAGTTCGTTGGCGCCCTCCATTGGTAATGCTCGAATTCAATCTACATCTACATCCATATCCCGCAAGCCACCTGACGGTGTGTGGCGGAGGGTACTTTGAGTACCTCTATCGGTTCTCCCTTCTATTCCAGTCTCGCATTGTTCGTGGAAAGAAAGATTGTCGGAATGCCTCTGTGTGGGCTCTAATCTCTCTGATTTTATCCTCGTGGTCTCTACGCGAGATATACTGCTTGACTCCTCGGTGAAGGTATGTTCTCGAAACTTCAACAAAAGCCCGTACCGAGCTACTGAGCGTCTCTCCTGAAAAGTCTTCCACTGGAGTTTATCTATCATCTCCGTAATGCTTTCGCGATTACTAAATGATCGTGTAACGAAGCACGCTGCTCTCCGCTGGATCTTCTCCATCTCTTCTATCAACCCTATCTGGTACGGATCCCACACTGGTGAGCAGTATTCAAAAGCAGTGGGCGAACAAGTGTACTGTAACCTACTTCCTTTGTTTTCGGATTGCATTTACTTACGATTCTTCCAATGAATCTCAGTTTGGCATCTGCTTTACCGATGACCAACTTTATACGATAATTCCATTTTAAATCACTCCTAACGCCCACTCCCAGATACTTTATGGAATTAAGTGCTTCCAGTTGCTGACCTGCTATATTGTAGCTAAACGATAAAGGATCTTTCTTTCTATGTATTCGCATCACATTACACTTGTCTACATTGAGATTCAATTGCCATTCCCTGCACCATGCGCCAATTCGCTGCAGATCCTCCTGTATTTCAGTACAATTTTCCATTGTTACAACCTCTCGATATACCACAGCATCATCCGCAAAAAGCCTCAGTGAACCCCCGGCGTTATCCACAAGGTCATTTATGTATATTGTGAATAGCAACGGTCCTACGACACTCCCCTGCGGCACACCTGAAATCACTCTTACTTTGGAAGACTTCTCTCCATTGAGAATGACATGCTGCGTTCTGTTGTCTAGGAACTCTTCAGTTCAATCACACAATTGGTAAGATAGTCCATATGCTCTTACTTTGTTCATTAAACGACTGTGGGGAACTGTATCGAACGCCTTGGGGAAATCAAGAAACACGGCATCTACCTGGGAACCCGTGTCTATGTCCCTCTGAGTCTCGTGGACGAATAGCGCGAGCTGGGTTTCACACGATCGTCTTTTTCGAAACCCATGCTGATTCCTACAGAGTAGACTTATAGCCTCCAGAAAAGTCATTATACTCGAACATAATACGTCTTCCAAAATTCTACACCCACCCTTAGCCTTGATGACACCTTCAACTCTCGCAGGCATACGTTCAATCAGGCGCTGGAAGCTTTCTTGGGGAATGGCAGCCCATTCTTCACTGAGTGCTGTACTGAGGAGAAGTATCGATGTCGGTCGGTGAGGCCCGGCACAAAGTTGGCGTTCCAAAACACCCCAAAGGTGTTCTATATGATTCATGTCAAGACTCTGGAGGCCACTCTATTACAGGGGCTTTATTGTCGTATAACCATTGCACCACAGGCCGTGCATTGTGAACAGGTGCTCGATCGTGTTGAAAGATGCAATCGCCATCCCCGAATTGCTCTTCAACAGCGGGAAGCAAGAAGGATCTTGAAACATCAGTGTAGGCCTGTGCTGTGATAGTGCCACGCAAAACAACAAGCAATGCAAGCTCCCTCCATGAAAAACTCGACCACACCATAACGCCACCGCTTTCGAATTTAGTGTTGGCACTACACACACTGGCAGGTGATGTTCACCGGGCATTCGCCATACCCACACCCTGCCATCGGATCGTCACATTGTGTACAGTGATTCGTCACTCCAAACAACGTTTTCCCACTGTTCAATCAATGTTTCCGCTTCATACACCAAACGAGGCGTCGTTTGGCATTTACTGGCGTGATGTGTGGCTTATGATCATCCACTCGACCATGAAATCCAAGTATTCTCACATTCCGCCTAACTGTCATGGTACTTGAAGTGGATCCAGATGCAATTTGGAATTCCCGTGTGATAGTCCGAATAGATGTCTGCCTATTACACATAAAGACCCTCTTCAACTGTCGGCAGTCTCTGTCAGTCAACAGACGAGGTCGACCTGTGCGCTTTTGAGCTGTACGTGTCCCTTCACGTTACCACTTCACTATCACACCGAAAATAGTGGACCTAGGGATGTTTAGGAGTGTGGAAATCTCGCGTACAGACGTGTGACACAAGTGACACCCAATCATCTGACCAAGTTCGAGGTCCATGAGTTGCGCGGAGTGTCCTAATCTGCTCTCTCACGATGTCTAATGGCTACTGAGGTCGCTGATATGGCGTACCTGGCAGAAGGTGGCAGCACTACGCACCTAATATGAAAAATGTATGTTTTGGGAGTGTCCGGATACTTTTGCTCACATAGTGTATCTCTCAGTATAACCTCATAGTCTTACACCTCGCTGTGCTGTGAGTGTATGGTGATGTCTTCACTACTAGCAATGCTTTCCAAAAAAGTGAACAGTGTGTTCGCAAAGTACATGCATTTATCCTGTGCTATCCATTTGTGAAGCTCCGATAGTCGACAATGTGGTTATAATATACGGACCCATTTGCAAAAGTTCTACAAGTCCTTAGTTTTGAGCGAGTTTAATGATGCTGCAGGGAGTGGGGAAAAGAATGTCTTTCGTTATCGCCATTCTAAATGGGTGGAGCATAAACGCGTCAACATTCGCAAGGAGTTCACAAAATTACTTTCTCTTGCTACTTAAAAGTTGTAATTCGTTTTCTGTCACTAAATAGTTAAACAGCTTGCAGCAAAAGCGCGTAAAAGCCTCGTAACCTCGGCTAACGCGCCTATTAACACTTGTATAGCTTTGTCTTACTCCTAGTCTGTGACATACCAGAGCATCAGCCAATAACAGAGCGTTTTCGATCACGTGACCACATTTTGATATTTAACGATTTTTAATCTTTAATTATATAAATATAACAGATATTTTGTTAGAATACTGACCGTAAATGCTATTTAAATGTTATAATCAATCATATTAACAACAATCCGAACCCTATTTCAACGTAGGAAAATAGCATGTTGTCACAATTCCCCGCACGCACGCGAGGAGCGCTGCATACTTTTTTTTCATGGCTTCTGACTAGTTCGATGCGGCCCACCACGAATTCCTCTCCTCTGCCAATCTTTTCTTCCCAGAGTACCACTTACAACCTTGGTCCTCAGTTATTTGTTTGATCTATACCAATCTTTGTCTTCCTCTTCACTTTGCACTTTCTGCGTCTTCCTCTAGTATCATGGAAGTTGTTACCTGATTCCTTAACAGATGTGTGCTACAATCATGTCCCTCCTTCTTGGCCGGGAACTGTGGCCGAGCGGTTCTAGGCGCTTCAGTCCGGAACCGCGGGACTACCGTCGCAGGTTCGAATCCTGCCTCGGGCATGGATGTGTGTGATGTCCTTAGGTTAGTTAGGTTTAAGTAGTTCTAAGTCCTAGGGGACTGATGACCTCAGATGTTAAGTCACATAGTGCTCAGCGCCATTTGAACCATTTATCTCTTCATTTTCTGCTTGCGACTTTGAGATGTGCAACTGAACTATTGTTTTTGGTGTTGATTTGCTGCCGATACCGCTGAGAAAAACTCTATCATCGAACTGTTCACAATAACTCACACTCTGCCCTACCTTCCTGTTCATAACGAATACTACTCCCGTTATCCCATTTTCTGCTACTGTTGATGTTAACCTATACTCTTCCGTCCAGAAATCCTTGTCTACTTTCCATTTCACTTCACTGGCCCACTCTATATCTAGATGAGCGTTTGCATTTCCTTTTCAGATTTTCTAGCTTCCCTACCACGTTCAAGCTTCTGACATTCCACATATCGACTCGTGGAACGTTATCCTGTCGTCGATTATTCAGTGTTTTTCTCATGGTCACCTTCCTGTTGGCAGTCCCGTCCCGGACATCCGAATGGGGGACTATTCCGTAATCCTTTGCCAATGAAGGGATCATCCTGACACTTTTTCAATGACGAGCCACATGTGCTGTAGATACACATTATTTGTTTTTAATGCAGTGGTTTCCATTGCCTTCGGCATCCACACGTCGTTGATCACTGCTGATTCTTCCGCCTTTTAGGGGCGGTTTCCCACTCCAAGGGCAAGAGGGTGCCCTGGATCTCTGTCCGCTCCTCCGACTTCTTTGACAAGGCCGTTGGCAGAATGAGGGTAACTTCTTACGCCCGAAGTCTTCGGTCGCCATTGCTGACGATTTTTATTCAAAATTTAAGCGATGTCGAAGTTCGTACCCGAGACCCAGAACGGTTTGATTACTAGTCAAAGACGCTATCCCGCTCTTTTTTTCTCGGTGTAGCATAGTTTCTTTCGGCTACCTGTGTGCTATTTCCAGACCGTAAGGTGCATTTAAATTACAAATTATATTATGCGTGAAAGTGTTAATCGTAGGAAAAGGAGAGCATTCAGTGATCTATACGCTGGTCTTAATATCGCACATGCTGGGCACCATGCTCTTGCGTAGTTTGCAAAATTGATTCGATAATTTAGTTCATTGTGCAGTTCACGGTGTATGTCGTCGGTTTAAATGTAAATTCCTGATGTTATCACGTGGCCTACGAATTGATCCGGTAGCCAGATTACCATGTTTTTTCTGGTCAGGCCACCGCTTTTGGTCTGGTGTTCACAACTCATCGCACCTGGACATATTGTGGTACCATCCGCAGTAATCCATGTTTTTGTCGTGTCCATTCCTAGATTTCTCGTTTATCGTGACATGTGAACCGCTGTATAGGTGTATCCTCTTCATTATACCTATCATAATTCGGTGAATCCGAAAGATGGATGGAGTATAACTTTGTGCACACTGGAATCTTTTCTTCCACACCTCAGGCCAAACGACATGAGGGTGTTTAGTTTCCATTATGTTAGGACCTGAAGATTTGTTGATATGGAGGTACCACTTCTTTGCGTTAAACATTTTGTCTTCCTAGCGTTGCTGTTCTCGAATACTGCGGTTCTGAGAAAACTGAGCTTAGAATGTATTTTGCCAATACTGGTGAGTGCTACTTGAGTTTCCGGCTGAACTGCTTTCAGAAGTATACGTTTCAATCTGATATGGTTTGAATTTTGATCTTTTGAGACATTGTGTACTAGTAATGTTTTGCGTTTTGCGTCAGTATCTATTAATTCGATCCCACCATCTCCAAAAGGTAATTTTAGTCTGCTGTATTTTACCTTGAAAATAGTTCCACAGCGTACGAAATATCCAATCGCTGATAGCAGACTTTTGGTTATTGGCGCTGCTAAAGGCAAAATTAACGCTGTTAATACACTTTCGATAAGATGAACTCGTTCACTAGTTTTACTTTCTGGGGCACATCGAGACTCCGCTTGGAATATAGCTGTATGCTGGCCCTAATTTTATTCAACATCGATTGTATGTCTGACACCAGATCTAGTCCAGACCTCATATCTTTGTTGCTTTGGGTAACCATTGTTGTTCTTCCAGCAGAAACTTTGGTTTTACTTCAATATCTTTGATTTATTCCAGTTGATCATGGCTTCTCTCATTGCACATTAGGTATTCAACATATGTTTTGCGTGCGGTATTTGGTACAGGGCCATCGATAGTGGGCAGTCCTGACGGACTCAGCGCTTTATATCGACTAGCCAAATTACCTGCACATTGATCATGATTTTGGACTTAGCTTCTTGCAAAATGGCTCCGACAAATTGGAAGAATTAGTTATAGATAACAAATTTCCACACGGCTTTTAGCAGAAAAGCGTGAGAGATCCGATCGAAAGCTTTCGAAATATCAACTGATATTACAGAACCGCTTTCGAAATATCATCAGATATTACAGAACCCCTTGTTTTACAGGTATTCGTGATGGATATTATATCACTGTAGTCACACGGGGTGCCGATTATACTGCGTCCAGGGACTGCGCAAGTTTGGTAATCTCCTGTCATGTTTTTCATTACGTCTCTTATCTTGCGTTTACTACTCGAGCTAGTATTTTGTAATCGGCGTTCATCAAGGTTTTCGGCCTAAGCTATTCAGTGTTCTTTGGCGGCAATTTTTTGGGTATCAATATGATGAGGCCCTCGTGGAAGCTTGTAGGGAGGTATTGAACACTCCATGCATCATTGAACACTTTAATTAGCACTTCGTTCAATATGTTCCAATAAGTGAGGTAAAATTAAGCTGGTAAGCCATCTACTCCTGGTGACTTTCTTTTCGGGCTTCTCATTAGCGATTCATGTATTTCCTATTCCGTAAATTCCTCGCCGAGAGAAATGTTGTCTGCTACTCTCAGCACGTCGTTAATGTCATCCACAAAAACTCATTCGAGATTCTCGCCTACATCTACTGAAGCATACAGCTCACGGAAATCTTACAGCATTCTGATTTTGATATGAGCCTACTCTTGTATCATTTTCTGTCTTGAGTTTCTCGTTTATTTTGTGTTTTGTCCTTCTCGGTGTTCGAATTCGGTGACACAATTACGCATTCTCTTCTTGGATAATATTGTCAGCTCTCTACCTCATTTTCAGACCCTCTACTTTTCTTCTTTGCATTCGCGTTATTTGTGCTTTAATCTGGTTTATCTGTGAACTGTTAGTGGCTGTAGCTCACGTATTTTCGTACAGTCACAGAGACACATGAAATAAATTTCCTCTGTACTTTTCTTCCACTCACTTCTTTGTAACTACATTGTCGAAGCATTATCCGTAGGTTGGGTCTCACATGCTCCACCCACCAATTTAATCTGCTGAAATATTTCCTTATGTTGGAGACGCAGGCCTTCCATGTTTCCAGCACCAGATTCCTGAGTCCTCGTCTCTAAGTAATGTAGCATTTAATTTCCAGTATCCTTCACCACGGAAAGATGTTTGCGTCCGTAAATTAATTCTGGTAACATAAGCACAATGATTGGAAAAATTTACAGGTCAGTTTTATGACGTTGTGACGTTACGTAGTAAGTCTTGGGAGATGTAAATCCGGTCTATTCTACTCGCTGAATGACTAATGACGTAGGTATACATTAGTGAGTCTGCGTTTGTTGCTTCCCACGTGTCAATCAAATTTAAATTTCTAACCATGTATTTGACAAATCAGCTGAAATTTGGCTTTTGGTTCTTTTTGCTAATAACAGTGTGCTGAAGCACCACCAAATACGTGTCTGCTCCATGTCGTTGGTAAAATAGATATAATTTCCTAGATAAAAACTCGGCCCTTGCCTATCTAAGACTGCTTCCAGACGGAACAGACACATTTACAAAGATTGTATCTTCTATTTGTACCAATGCTCCCCTACCGCTTAACATCCGCCCAGTTTGAGGCACTTGAACGCCGTCTTTTGTTAATATCACCGTACCTGCAATTTCAGATCTGTCGAGAATTACGTTGTATTCTGTAATTTCAAACTACATCGATTTCAGCCGCTTGTAAAAACTACGGGGACAGGTCTTAGTTGGTATTTAAAGTACAAATTGTATAAATTTGAGGGGTCATAAATATCTTTCGTGGGTGTAATTAATTTTTCTTGGGTCCCTTGTCTACACTACTGGCCATTAAAATTGCTACACCACGAAGATGACGTGCTTCAGACGCGAAATTTAACCGACAGGAAGAAGATGCTATGATATGCAAATGGTTAGCTTTTCAGAGCATTCACACAAGGTTGGCGCCGGTGGCGACACCTACAACGTGCTGACATGAGAAAAGTTTCCAACCGATTTCTCAAACAGCAGCTGACCGGCGTTGCCTGGTGAGACGTTGTTGTGCTGCCTCGTATAAGGAGGAGAAATGCGTACCATCACGTTTCCGACTTTGATAAAGGTCGGATTGTAGCCTATCGCGATTTCGCGATTACGGTTTATCGTATCGCGACATTGCTGCTCGCGTTGGTCGAGATCCAATGACTGTTAGCAGAATATGGAATCGGTGGGCACAGGAGGGTAATACGGAACGCCGTACTGGATCCTAACGGCCTCGTATCACTAGCAGTCGAGTTGACAGGCATCTTATCCGCATGGCTGTAACGGATTGTGCAGCCACGCCTCGATCCCTGAGTCAACAGATGGGGACGTTTGCAAGACAACAACCATCTGCACGAACAGTTCGACGACGTTTGCAGCAGAATGAACTATCAGCTCGGAGACCATGGCTGCGGTTACCCTTGACGCTGCATCACAGACAGGAGCGCCTACGATGGTGAATTCAACGACGAACCTGGGTGCACGAATGGCAAAACGTCATTTTTTCGGATGAATCCAGGTTCCCTTTACAGCATCATGATGGTCGCATCCGTGTTTGGCGACATGGCGGTGAACGCACGTTGGAAGCGGGTATTCGTCGACGCCCATACTGGCGTATCACCTGGCGTGATGGTATGGGGGTGCCATGGTTTACACGTCTCGGTCACCTCTTGTTCGCTTTGACGGCACTTTGAACAGTGGACGTTACGTTTCAGATGTGTTACGACCCGTGGCTCTACCCTTCATTCGATCCCTGCGAGACCCTACATTTCAGCAGGATAATGCACGACCGCATGTTGCAGGTCCTGTACGGACATTTCTGGATACAGAAAATGTTCGACTGCTGCTCTGGCCAGCACATTCTCCAGATCTCTCACCAATTGAAAACGTCTGGTCAATGGTGGCCGAGCAACTGGCTCGTCACAGTACGCCAGTCACTACTCTTGATGAACTGTGGTATCTTGTTGAAGCTGCATGGGCAGCTGTACGTGTACACGCCATCCAAGCTCTGTTTGACTCAATGGCCAGGCGTATCAAGGCCGTTATTATGGCCAGAGGTGGTTGTTCTGGGTACTGATTTTTCACGATCTATGCACCCAATTTGCGTGAAAATGTAATCACATGTCAGTTCTAGTATACTATATTTGTCCAATGAATACCCGTTTATCTGCATTTCTTCTTGGTGTAGCAATTTCAATGGGCAGTAGTGTATATTTCTTTCTCATCCTGTAACAGGTTAGGAGTTTGGATTGAGATTATGCGTCACCTATCTTTTCCTATATTTCCCCTTGGTTCTACTTGGCCCCATAATCCCCATGTTGTGTACTTTCTCTATTCCCTTACGGTTTTCCGATGACAACTGATGTTCGGCATGGAACATCACTTCTGTGTCAGACATTGTTATGCCTTCAATCTCGCTTTCCCCTAGGTCACTAATGGAAGTAGTTGTGTACTCTTTGTTTACATCTTTTGTCCCCCTTCGTTACTACTCCCAGAAATTTTTCTCTTGAACTTCTCAGTCGAAACTTCAGCCAGTTTTTCTGTACCAGCAGGCACAGTTACGTCGATATTTGATTGTTCTATTGTTTCTTATGGTGAATCTGCGTATGATTTCGCTGAATGTATCATCGATTTGGTTTCAAGACCTGGCTCCGGAGTACCGCCCAAAGAGTCACCATGAACGACCACCATCGTGGACATTTATGAGTTGGTTGTTCTAAACTGTCCGACTGCGATTGCAATATCTCTTTGAATCTTGGACTGTTTATCATTTGTTGCCTCGGCGTTGCTAGTATCAGCTGTGCTGTCATCTTCTGGTATATTACTGGCATGGGCTTGACCGACAGCTAATAGGTCAGTATTTCCCGTTCCCAAATCGGTCTGACTCTTTCCACGTACGTCTAAAGGCGGAAACTGACGTTCGTCTGTAACATCTGGAACGTCGTAACTGTGTTCAGGCTTATTGTTTTGCTGTCTCTGAATCATTAACAGCAGCTGAACTACTTTCAGCTGATGAAGCACTGTTTGCTACTGGTTCAATATTTATTTCTGCTACGAGGTCTGGGGGGTCCGAACCCGTGGTCTAGCGTGGTCTAGGGTTAGCATCTTTGATTCATAATCAAAACGTCTTCGGTCCCGGGTTCGATCCCCGCCAATGCCTAAATTTTGATAAATAATTAGCATTGGTGGTCGAAGACTTCCGGCATAAGAAGTCAGCCTCATTCTGCCAACGGCCTTGTCAAAGAGGGCGGAGGAGCGGATAGAGGTACAGGGCACTCTCTTGTCCTAGGGGTGGGAAATTGCCCCTAAAGGCGGAAGAATCAGCAATGATCAACGACATGAGGATGCAGAAGGCAATGGAAACCGCTGCATTAAAGACACGTAACGTGTATCCACAGGACATGTGGCCTGTAATTGAAGAAGTGTCATGATGATCTCTCCGTTGGCAAAAGATTCCGGAATAGTCCCCCATTCGGATCTCCGGGAGGTGACTGCCAAGGGGGAGGTTACCATCAGAAAAAGATTGAATAATCAACGAAAGGATAACGTTCTACGAGTCGGGGCGTGGAATATCAGAAGCTTGAACGTGGTAGGGAAACTAGAAAATCTGAAAAGGGAAATGCAAAGGCTCAATCTAGATATAGTAGGGGTCAGTGAAGTGAAGGAAGATGAGTATCGGGTAATATCAACAGCAGCAGAAAATTGTATAACAGGTGTAGGATTCGTTATGAATAGGAAGGTAGGGCAGAGGGTGTGTTACTGTGAACAGTTCAGTGACCGGGTTGTTCTAATCAGAATCGACAGCAGACCAACACCGACAACGATAGTTCAGGTATACATGCCGACGTCGCAAGCTGAAGATGAACAGATAGAGAAAGTGTATGAGGGTATTGAAAGGGTAATGCAGTATGTAAAGGGGGACGAAAATCTAATAGTCATGGGCGACTGGAATGCAGTTCTAGGGGAAGGAGTAGAAGGAAAGGTTACAGGAGAATATGGGCTTGGGACAAGGAATGAAAGAGGAGAAAGACTAATTGAGTTCTGTAACAAGTTTCAGCTAGTAATAGCGAATACCCTGTTCAAGAATTACAAGAGGGGGAGGTATACTTGGAGAAGGCCGGGAGATACGGGAAGATTTCAATTAGATTACATTATGGTCAGACAGAGATTCCGAAATCAGATACTGGATTGTAAGGCGTACCCAGGAGCAGATATAAACTCAGATCACAATATAGTAGTGATGAAGAGTAGGCTGAAGTTCAAGACATTAGTCAGGAAGAATCAATACGCAAAGAAGTGGGATACGGAAGTACTAAGGAATGACGAGATACGTTTGAAGTTCTCTAACGCTATAGATACAGCAATAAGGAATAGCGCAGTAGGCAGTACAATTGAAGAGGAATGGACATCTCTAAAAAGGGCCATCACAGAAGCTGGGAAGGAAAACATAGGTACAAAGAAGGTAGCTGCGAAGAAACCATGGGTAACAGAAGAAATACTTCAGTTGATTGATGAAAGGAGGAAGTACAAACATGTTCCGGGAAAATCAGGAATACAGAAATACAAGTCGCTGAGGAATGAAATAAATAGGAAGTGCAGGGAAGCTAAGACGAAATAGCTGCAGGAAAAATGTGAAGACATCGAAAAAGATATGATTGTCGGAAGGACAGACTCAGCATACAGGAAAGTCAAAACAACCTTTGGTGACATTAAAAGCAACGGTGGTAACATTAAGAGTGCAACGAGAATTCCACTGTTAAATGCAGAGGAGAGAGCAGACAGGTGGAAAGAGTACATTGAAAGCCTCTATGAGTGTGAAGATTTGTCTGATGTGATAGAAGAAGAAACAGGAGTCGGTTTAGAAGAGATAGAGGATCCAGTATTAGAATCGGAATTTAAAAGAGCTTTGGAGGACTTAGGTCAAATAAGGCAGAAGGGATAGATAACATTCCATCAGAATTTTTAAAATCATTGGGGGAAGTGACAACAAAACGACTATTCACGTTAGTGTGTAGAATATATGAGTCTGGCGATATACCATCTGACTTGCGGAAAAGCATCATCCACACAATTCCGAAGACGGCAAGAGCTGACAGAGCTGACAAGTGCGAGAACTATCGCACAATCAGCTTAACAGCTCATGCATCGAAGCTGCTTACAAGAATAATATACAGAAGAATGGAAAAGAAAATTGAGAATGCGCTAGGTGACGATCAGTTTGGCTTTAGGAAAAGTAAAGGGACGAGAGAGGCAATTCTGACGTTACGGCTAATAATGGAAGCAAGGCTAAAGAAAAATCAAGACACTTTCATAGGATTTGTCGACCTGGAAAAAGCGTTCGACAATATAAAATGGTGCAAGCTGTTCGAGATTCTGAAAAAAGTAGGGGTAAGCTATAGGGAGAGACGGGTCATATACAATATGTACAACAACCAAGAGGGAATAATAAGAGTGGACGATCAAGAACGAAGTGCTCGTATTAAGAAGGGTGTAAGACAAGGCTGTAGCCTTTCGCCCCTACTCTTCAATCTGTACATCGAGGAAGCAATGATGGAAATAAAAGATAGGTTCAGGAGTGGAATTAAAATACAAGGTGAAAGGATATCAATGATACGATTCGCTGATGACATTGCTATCCTGAGTGAAAGTGAAGAAGAATTAAATGATCTGCTGAACGGAATGAACAGTCTAATGAGTACACAGTATCGTTTGAGAGTAAATCGGAGAAAGACGAAGGTAATGAGAAGTAGTAGAAATGAGAAAAGCGAGAAACTTAACATCAGGATTGATGGTCACGAAGTCAATGAAGTTAAGGAATTCTGCTACCTAGGCAGTAAAAAATCAATGACGGACGGAGCAAGGAGGACATCAAAAGCAAACTCGCTATGGTAAAAAAGGCTTTTGTGGCCAAGAGAAGTCTACTAATATCAAATACCGGCCTTAATTTGAGGAAGAAATTTCTGAGGATGTACGTCTGGAGTACAGCATTGTATGGTAGTGAAACATGGACTGTGGGAAAATCGGAACAGAAGAGAATCGAAGCATTTGAGATGTGGTGCTATAGACGAATGTTGAAAATTAGGTGGACTGATAAGGTAAGGAATGAGGAGGTTGTACGCAGAATCGGAGAGGAAAGGAATATGTGGAAAACGCTGAGAAGGAGGAGGGACAGGATGATAGGACATCTGCTAAGACATGAGGGAATGACTTCCACGGTACTAGAGGGAGCTGTAGAGGGCAAAATCTGTAGAGGAAGACAGAGATTGGAATACGTCAAGCAAATAATTGAGGACGTAGATTGCAAGTGCTACTCTGAGATGAAGAGGTTAGCACAGGAAAGGAATTCGTGGCGGGCCGCATCAAACCAGTCAGTAAATTGATTTAAAATAAATAAATAAATAAATAAATAAAACGAGGTCTGGTTGAGTTCAAGACGTAATTTCGACTAGGGCAGTCTTGTTAGACATGATCTGTTTCATTAAATATGAAGCATGCTGGTAGATGCCCAGTGTGTGTAATGTATGCTTAAGAGCCCCCAATACTCACTACAGACGGGAACGGCTCTTTAACTTCCATTTTTATAGATCTTATTTCATTAGGGACAGGGAACGGGTAAAAATCTGCTCAGACCTTGTTCCGAATTGCATGAACGTTTAGATAAGTCTGCAGTTTGAGTTTTATTACTTCGTTTGGAACCTCCATGGGGGTGTTGAAGACATTTGTCAAGTTGCCTTCGACTGGACTAACGGCACATTTAGCGATAGAGCATGTGGCTTGTGGTAACTCAAAATGACGAGTACATTCATGCATTACTCGCTCGTACACTAAGTTGAGACAAATTTTGAAATAATAGATCAATTCGTTAGTATTCAGTTGCACACTGTCTACTTGATGGCTTGTTGGTATCATGTAGGTATTTACCCATCACTGGAATTTGACAGCTATTGGCCGGTCGTTGTCCTTGTCGGATTTCAAGTTCCCATTATTCTTCCGCAATCTGTAACTAAATGTACGTGGGCCTTTTTTTTTTTTTTTCTTATGTCCAACCTCCGATCGCTTAGAATAGAAGCTACGCGAGCGGCAGAAAGTGGACATGCGCTGTAGGCTACTGCGCAACTCTCGCACTACACACTCCGCCATTGCCGACTTCAAGGCATCAGTCTGCGTTGCACTACAGCCACGTAAACATGGCTGCCGTCATTATTGCTCCCGCCAAGTGTGAATTACGAAGTGTAGCTCATTTTCTGCAAGCAGAAGGGAATAGTGCAGCAGAAATTCGTCGGAGAATGAGCCGAGTGTACGGTGATAACTTCATGACTGATGGTGTTGTCTGTGAATGGTGCCGAAAGTTTAAAGATGGCCGAAATGAGGGGCATGATGTCGAGGGCCAAGTACGCATGTCTGTCGTTACAGCCGACCTTGCTGAACGAGTTAACAGAATGGTTACAGAAAATCGTAGGTTCACCATAACTGCTTTGTCTATAGAAATTCCGGAAGTTTCAAAGTCTCTCGTACACTCTATCGTTACTGAACATTTAGGCAGCAAAAAAATTTTTGCTCTTTGGGTTCCAAAAGTGTTGACAGACGCCCACAACAGTCACCAAATGGCGTCAGCTTTGAATTTCCTTGACCGTTATCAGGAAGAAGGAGAGAACTTTTTGAAATCAATTGTTACTGGAAATGAAACTTGGATCCAATACGACACACCGGAAACAGAACGACAATCGCAACTGTGGATGCATCCAAATTCACCAAACAAAAAAAAAAAAAAAAAAAAAAATCAAACAGACATTCAACAATAGAAAGGTTATGGCTACCTTGTTTTGGGACCAAAAAGGTGTGTTGCTTGTAGAGTTTATGCAGCCCAGAACCAATATCAATGCAGTTGCTTATGGAGAGTCATTCAAAACAAACGAAGAGGAATGCTGACTTCAGGAATAGTTTTGGTCCATGACAACGTTCTTCCAAACACTGCTTGCACAACCCAAAGGCTCCTTGAACAATTGAAATGGGACATTTTCGATCATCCGCCGTACAGTCCTGACCTGGCACCCAGCGACTTCACCTTTTCCCTGAACTGAAAACGTCGCTAGGAGGGCAGCTCTTTCAAACCAACGAAAATCTTCAAAACAACGTCAATGCTCATTTGAAATCATTGGCAGCATCATTTTTTGAAGAGGCTATTGCAAAGGTTGTCCACAGGTACGATAAATGTCTCAATGTTTTCGGTGATTATGTTGAAAAAAGACCACAAGTGTATAAAACTTTTGGTAATAAAATAATTGTTTTCTATGAACTTGTCTTTTGTTTATAGCGTATCAGAGACTGGGAAAAAAAACGGTCCTCGTATTTTTATAATCGCATCACACCATAAGCGTGCATTCATTCTTGACACTTAAGAATATATAGCTGTTCTGTAAAGCACGACAGTTTATCATCTGAAACAACTTTGATAACGATAATTATTAAAATGATATTTATTTTCGGACACAGTCATTATATAGCGATTTCGATCTTCCTAAACGGCCATCCCCGAATCCAGATGTTGCACAGGGATGACAACGTATTGTCCTGTTCTAAGGAACGTCGTTTAATGTGACCGGAATCGCTACATTACGACTGTATCGGAAAATGGAGATCATTTAATATGCCAGTCCATTCACCGAAAGCTTTAGACACATCTTGTAAATATCCTTTTATTTCCTTATCAAGATGATTGTCGTACCTACTTTCTTATAGTAACCACGTGTGTCTGTTTAACACAGTAACAGACCCTTGTCAGTCTAAATAATTGTTCTTCTGAGTACTACAGAAGTTATTAGACATTAGCACTATTTTCACTTTTCCTACATAAAGGTAATTGTTCTAATTTGTTGATGAACTGAAGATCTTCTGTAATGCAAACTTTTCAGATAAATGATCTTTCCATGCACTTCTCTCTCTCTCTCTCTCTCTCTCGCTCTCTCTCTCTCATTTTCATAATTATATACTTACCCACTAAATGCTGAACATTAATGTGCGAATTGAGAAAAAGTACTTGTTCATACTTCTTGAAGAGCATTGATTATTAAATTCTTTAAGAATAACAGAAAATTTTTCCCTCTAGCAACCACTTCTGTCTACATTAAAACTTGTTTGTGAAGCTTAAATGTAACAGAAACCGCTAATGTTGTTTCATTAATACTGCAACCCCTAAGTATTATTGAAATACACTCATAGTTTCTCAGTATATTGTACAACAAACAATCTGAGAAACGGATTTCCTAACGCGAACGATCATCTAACCAGTTTTACTGTGCAATCCACACTCGTCCAGTGGGTAGTAGGAGGCGAAGTCTCAGGACTGAGAATTTCTAAAAGCAGGTCTAGGGTTCCACTTAACAACAATATTTACCAACGAAGCTTGATAAGCTGCTCGTAGTTGTGAACTAGTTCACAGCAGTATGCCTTTGCTTTGCTTTCCGGTATCTGGGGAAAACAGAACTGGCATGCTTAAACAAATGTCTTATTTCTTACAAATACGTGATCATCAAAGGTACTGTCTACGACGAATTTTTTTAAAGAATATAAAAGCCGATAGATCACATCTTGAAACACGTATGTAACGTAGCAGCGATGGCGAAGCATTGCAGAGTCTCTGACCAGAGAGCCATTTATCGTAGTTAGTCTGCGCTTGACCGCGCGAGTGTTGCGAGCAGTACGCTAGTAGTCGTCGTGCAGTACACTCTGTCGGTAGTAGCAGCCCAGTGCGGTTGTGTGATGTAGTCTGTCGGCAGTAGTGGTCTAGTCCTGTCACGGTCGCGAGCGGGACGCAGTCGGCGAGCGTCGACATGGCATTCTGGTCAAGATGCTGCATGAGGTATATTGTTAATGTAGGTAACCGTCAGATAATGTAAAGTTTATTTATTGTAATTAATTTTCAACAAGTGCCCCAATAATAATTTTGATTTCAAAGTAATTTTTACAAAAGAACCTTTTAATTGAACCAACGATCTCCTTCCATTTCCTTTAAAGAAAAGGTTCAGTTAAATTTCAAAAAAAAAAAAAAAATATTCTTTGCAATGCTTTTCCTCCAAGCCGTGGCCAACAATAAGAGCAGAAACCTGACATACAGTTATACTGAGGTAAGAAATTAATTCTGATTTTTGCACAGGGCCAAAGACCGATATTTCGGTTTAATTGAATTTTCATTGTCACTGAAGTTTCATTAGCACTGAATTGTTTTTCATCATTTTCGTGACAGCTTATACTTTGAGTCAGATTGCGATTCTCATTTTTATTGTCATTATATTTAATTGCTAGAGAGGTTATGCTTTGATCCCATTTCTATTAAATATTGTGCTTTTCAAAATTTCTCTGGGGAGCTTACGCTTAGCTCAATGTGCATTAGTATTTAAAATAATATTTTTAAAATTTTTTGTGGGGAGGTTACACTTTTCACTCTAATTTTTGGATTGTTCCTTTATTGACAACAGACGTAATTTTAGGTACTAATTTTCTGGTACAACACGACGCAGTAGTTGATTTTCAGAATTCTTATTTAATGTTGAAGGATGAAAATATACAATTTGCTTTAGAATTTCAGCATTCATTGTCTGCGGAAGAACAAACAATTAACCGCACAGAGGTCATTTCCGCAACACGTAACATAGACTGTAATTCTGTATTGTTCACGGATACGTACGTACACAACTATAATACTCCAGACGAAGCTGACTACGACGTAATGCAAATGATTTCCGATAAAGTTAGACAAAGCAGTGCAAATACAGACGACGAACGAACGCAATTACACAAAATTCTTTTACAGCAAGCTCCAGTTTTCGACAACATTCCTGGGACTATGTCCGACTTTATGTATGAATTTCAGGTGAAACAGCACGACACATTTAAAGCAAAGCATTATCCCATTCCATATATCCACAGAGAACAGGTTAAAAAAGAATTGCAGGATATGCTTGACCAAGGAATTATTGAACCAGCAGTTAGTCCGTACATGAACCCGCTACATATTGTTAAGAAAAAAGATGGCTCACTTCGTCTCGTACTTGATTCACGTCACATTAATGACATTATTATTAATGAAACAGATCGACCACAGACTTTAGAGGAACTTTTACAGAAATTTCATGGTACTGCTATTTATTCTACACTAGATTTGAAATCGGGATTTTGGCAAATTCAACTTCATCCGAATTGCAGAAAATATACAGCTTTTCTCTGTTTTGGCAACTGTTATCAATTTTGTAAATTACCATTCGGGTTAACTATTTCTTCTGCAGCTTTTATTCGCGGTTTGAACACAATACTTCCGACAGAACTTAAAGACAGAATTACGACGTACGTAGACGATATTCTTATCGCAGAAGCTAACTGGTCTGAACACAATATGATTTTAGAACAACTGTTGCAAACTTTTTATGCACAAGGACTCACAGTTAACCTCAGTAAATCGCACTTTGGCAAAACTTCTATAAAATTTCTTGGACACGTAATTTCAGCAGAAGGCATTGCACCTGATCCGGAAAAACTTCAAGCTCTACGTGACATTACTATTCCTACGACGAAGAAGCAATTACGCAGTTTTTTTGGTTTAATTAATTTTTTTCGTAAATTTATTCATCACTCTACTTTAGACACACCCAGATTATGCCAATTAACAGGTAAATACAGTATTTGGTCTTGGGATAAGCAAGCACACTCTGAATTCATGAACCTGAAACATGCTCTGTTGAATGCACCACTTTTATCGCACCCAGATCTTACCAGAAATTTCTCCATTGCCACCGACAGTTCTAACACGGCTTTAGGCGTACACATTTTCCAGGAAATTGAAGAAGATGGCTCAATAGCAATTAAAAACATCGCATTTGCAAGTCGCATTCTGTCACCTGCTGAACGAAATTATTCCGTTACAGAACTGGAAACATTATGTGTTGTATGGGCTTTTACGAGATTTCGGCACTTTCTTTATGGCAGACACACCACCGTTTACACAGACCACAGAGCGATACAATTTTTACTTTCGGCTAAATTCACTCACGACAGATTAAGCAGATGGAAACTTTATTTACAGGAATTTAATTTTACAATAGTTCACATTCCTGGCACACAAAATGTTATAGCAGACGCACTATCGCGTTCTCTGGGCAACAATCAGCAAGACGTAGCAACCAACTTCTGCAAAGCAAATTTCAGTGTCATGTACATTCAACAAGTTGCATTTGAAAACTTTATTTCATCGTCATTACAGGACATAGCACAAGAGCAAAATAAAGACAATGTGTGGAAAGAAATTAAACACCTTTGGCAAGATAAGAATAATGTTACGATTAGAAACCATTACACTGTACGCAATGACATTCTGTTTCGCCGCTCTCATCCTGACAGCGACAATTGGTTATTATGCATTCCTGACGAACTGGTTAACAAATTAATCTGGTACACTCATTTAAGTTACGCACATTACGGAGCACGAAAATGTTTTCTTATACTGAGACAGAACTGTTATTTTACCAACATGGAGAAACGTATACGACGAGTTTTAGCGTCTTGTAAAATTTGCCAGAAAGCTAAATCAGACACCACTTCACATATTCCTCCATTATATCCCATTATACCTGTTAAATTAAGACATATGGCCGCTGTAGACATTTTTGGTCCAATTCCGAGAACTAACAGAGGTTTTTGCTACATCTTTGTCGCTGTTGAGCTCACTTCAAAATTTGTTACTTTCACTCCATTACGCAAAGCTACTGCTAAAACTGTTTCGAAAGCATTTGTAAAACATTTTCTATTTCATGTAGGGCATGTGATGAGAGTAATTTCTGACAATGGATCACAATTTCGTTCTAGCATATGGACACGTATGTTACGAGCTAGAAACATTTCTCCGATTTATATATCCAAGTACCATGCTTCTTCGAACCCCTGTGAAAGATTAATGAAAGAAATTGGTAAACTGTGCCGAATATACTGCCACAAAAGACATATTGATTGGGATACACACATACTCTCATTCCAAGATGTAATTCATTCCATTCCAAATGAATCCACTATGCTATCTCCGTCTGTTATATTGAAAAACGTTGAACCACCAAACAAAATTAAAGAATTAGTAAACTCCCCTAAATGTCGTCGACTAAGACACCACGAAATAATAGACATTGCGCTGAACAACATCAAACGTGCCGCAGAGCGCCGGAGAAGACAGCAAAAACAGGTTTGTACACGCCGCGACTTTCACGTTGGACAGAAAATATTAGTACGTACACACTATTTATCCAGTAAATTAAAAGGTAAGTGCAGTAAATTTGAACTTCTATACGCAGGTCCATATCGGATTCGCAGCATCCCTCACCCCAATGTTGTACACGTCGAAACTTTGAGAACCAGAAAATCGAAAGGCAACCACCATTGGTCAAATATTAAACCCTTTATTGAATGAAGACACTGTATGATTCAACACACTATGATGCCATTTACTAATGCAATTATATTCACCTGACTAATTACTGATGATTATCGTATTTTTTCTTGGCAAGTGCCCGGCAAGGTAAGGTTAGCAGGTCGTTTTTCTTGTCGTTACACATCAGACCGTGCACATTTTCCATTTTTTTGTGTGTATATGATGGTACTCCAGTTTTGTTTGTATGTACTGTGAAATAGTTAAGATATAACACACAGCAGTTGACTTTGACATTTTTTTTGCCCTATGATATCTCAACATCGTGACTGTTTTACGTTTTTTGCTGCTGCATTGTATTATTCTGTGTACATTTTTGCATCTGAACACTGTCAATGTCTTTGACACATTACGTTTTCTGTCATGTTATGCTGTATGGTTAATTATGTCACCATAAACCAGTCATTATTTGGTGGGTATATGATTTTAATGCAAGACATTAATCTTTGTTCATCAATTTCAGAAAGAAATGGTGCGTGTAAGAAATAAATTCAACAGAAATGGGAATTTCACCTACGGAATAAACGAAAGAAGATGCAATAACTTTAATATTTGTTGCAGTTTGTTTTGACAGCAGGTGTTATATTGCATAGTAGGATGACGGAAAGTTTTGGAAAGGACAGCTATGGAACACATTTTTATACACATTTCACTACCTGTTAATTCGAAGTTCACTACTTTTCAGCATAGTGTGCGTTTCTTCTTTCAGGTCAATAATCCATTTTGTATTTTTTCCAGGAGAAGCTTTTCATGATACTTACTAAACCTGTTACTTATTATACCTGTTCTAGTACTTGCATTTTTATTTTTTACCCATTTTTGTTTATCATTTATAAATGTGATGACATATACTGCCTTGTTACATAACCTTGCTACAGCTGACTCATGACGAATGACGTTACCTATCCTCATTTGCAGCAATAGGTCAAAAGCAAATAGTGTTATGCCTCAGCAATTAATTATCGATCCCAACGCAATGCATTGCTAAAAGAGGTATTACCAGTCCCACATAATGTCACTAGTTTATGATAATTCTGAATAATACTGATCAACTCTGAATAGTATGTCACTTCAGTAATGACTTCTTAATGATACAAAAAAAATATATATATATATAAAATAATGCTTTGTAACTGGCTAATAACTGCCACTGTTTATTGTAATGAGACTACTTATAATGCTCGTGATTATTAATGCTATGATTGTAATTAGCTGATTTTTAATAATGGCTTCGTAATGATCTGAATAATACTGAATGAGGAACAATGTTTTATTGTAATGAGACTACTTATAATGGCCATGATTATTAATGCTATGACTGTAATTAACTGATTTTTAATAATGACTTCGTAATGATCTGAATAATACTGAATGATGAACAATGTTTTATTCTATTCAATACTTGCTGGCCACTGAGTGCCAATAATTAATGTCACTCAATGAATTATGTTATTAATTATGCCATTAATTAGCTCTTGTTTTCAATGTTGATACTTTGTAACTGGAAAAGAATGTGATTGTTTAATAATGCTTTGTAATTAGGAAGAAGCTAATGATTCTTACTATACTGAAATGACAAATGATTAATTAACTATGCCACACTTTGTAACTGGAAAGGAATGTGATTGTTTAATAATGCTTTGTAATTAGGAGAAGGCTAATGATTAATACTATATTGGAATGACAAATGATTAATTAACTATGCTATACTTTGTAACTGGAAAAGAATGCGATTATTTAATAATGCTTTGTAACTAGGAAAAGAAGGCTACTGATTCTATGTAAAACAATTAATGAACATTTTTCTGTAATACTACATACATGGTACAGAAATGTTCAATAACTGGGCTATGAATGCCGCAAACTACTAATGAAGAATGGTATGTGACTTAATGTCCTTCACCTTATGAGCTAACTACCCTGAAATACTGCAATGTCCATTTGTCCTGTCTATCCTAGTGATCATGGAGCACTATCTTTGGTTTTGCACTAATTCTACGTTGGTGTGCCTTGTAAGAGCGTGGTGTTGACACGACATGCTGTCCACCACCGTGAGCGATGAAGACGTTATTATGGTCCCACTGTTTGGTGTACCTAGTGTACTGCCAAAATGAGAACATGGAACATTACTACGACAGTTCAGTGTCTTGGCTACACTGATAAATTATGATGGGAAAAGAACTTCAAATTGTGTCACTTGGTGTTGTACTTCTGTGGAAAGATATGGACTTTTAGAACAGCTGTGTGCAATCTAAAGTGCTTCAACCATGATGCAATCCTTCCCTTTCCTATCCTAATTCTTGTCACATAATGAAAATCATTTTTTGCTAACATCATTTATGTTCATGGCTATACATTTTTTTTTCGATTCGCTGAACTCCAGTGCGAGTACATTTATGTCACTTGTCGATATGATTTTTTGCCATTATGTTTATTTGTTGTGAAAATACTAAAGACATTTTTCGATTTGTTCTGAAGTACAGTATATGTACACTCTTGTCTTTTATATTGTATATAATTTTTTTTATTTTATTTTTGATGATATGTTCTGAACTACAGTGCATGTGCACTTATGTTAGGTGTTAATATGTTTTCTACTGAACTTCAGTGCCTGTGCACTTTTCTCATTTTTCAATATGATTTGTACTCATTCTGTATGTTCAATACTTCAGTGCGTATGCACTTATGTCATTTGTTACTCATTGTATATACAATTCGTCATTTGCTGATATGTTCTCAACTCCAGTGCGAGTACACTCATGTCACTTATCGACATGATTTTCTGCCATTCTGTTTATTTGTTCTGCATATGCTAAAGAATTTTTTCAGTGCGTGTGCACTTTGTTATCTGTCAAATAATTTGTATATACAGTTTTCTGATTTGCTACTATGTTTTGTACTCACTTTGTCTTTGTCTGAAATGTTTTGTACTCGGTGCATGTGCACAACATTTAATTCATGTACTACATCTAAATATTCTGTAAATTGTAGAAGTCTATTAATTAAAGAAAAATTTTGCCGCGCTTGGCAAGTCCAAATGACTCACCATCGCTGCCAAATTTTTGCCCCCCCAGTGGAGGGTTATGAAACACGTATGTAACGTAGCAGCGATGGCGAGGCATTGCAGAGTCTCTGACCAGAGAGCCATTTATCGTAGTTAGTCTGCGCTTGACCGCGCGAGTGTTGCGAGCAGTACGCTAGTAGTCGTCGTGCAGTACACTCTGTCGGTAGTAGCAGCCCAGTGCGGTTGTGTGATGTAGTCTGTCGGCAGTAGTGGTCTAGTCCTGTCACGGTCGCGAGCGGGACGCAGTCGGCGAGCGTCGACATGGCATTCTGGTCAAGATGCTGCATGAGGTATATTGTTAATGTAGGTAACCGTCAGATAATGTAAAGTTTATTTATTGTAATTAATTTTCAACAAGTGCCCCAATAATAATTTTGATTTCAAAGTAATTTTTACAAAAGAACCTTTTAATTGAACCAACGATCTCCTTCCATTTCCTTTAAAGAAAAGGTTCAGTTAAATTTCAAAAAAAAAAAAAATATTCTTTGCAATGCATTTCCTCCAAGCCGTGGCCAACAATAAGAGCAGAAACCTGACATACAGTTATACTGAGGTAAGAAATTAATTCTGATTTTTGCACAGGGCCAAAGACCGATATTTCGGTTTAATTGAATTTTCATTGTCACTGAAGTTTCATTAGCACTGAATTGTTTTTCATCATTTTCGTGACAGCTTATACTTTGAGTCAGATTGCGATTCTCATTTTTATTGTCATTATATTTAATTGCTAGAGAGGTTATGCTTTGGTCCCATTTCTATTAAATATTGTGCTTTTCAAAATTTCTCTGGGGAGCTTACACTTAGCTCAATGTGCATTAGTATTTAAAATAATATTTTTAAAATTTTTTGTGGGGAGGTTACAATCTGTGAAACCGAGATACATCATTTTATGTGTCTAACAAAATTCGGTACATGGTACGACTAAGAACAGACTGTTTTAAACACTTTTGCAGTAACAACCGAAATACATTTGCATCAACGTTTGGGATTCAAATCAATTTAAAACACCAGTCGCTTACAAAGTTTTCAACCATGTCGCTTCCCAAAAAATAAGGCTGTCGAATGTTTCTGTAAGATTTTGCTGATAAATTGAGTAATATATATATACATACATATATATATATATATATATATATATATATATATATATATATATATATATATATAGGGACTGATGACCACAGTAGTTAAGTCCCATAGTGCTCAGAGCCATATATATATATATATATATATAAATTGAGTAATATATATACACTCCTGGAAATTGAAATAAGAACACCGTGAATTCATTGTCCCAGGAAGGGGAAACTTTATTGACACATTCCTGGGGTCAGATACATCACATGATCACACTGACAGAACCATAGGCACATAGACACAGGCAACAGAGCATGCACAATGTCGGCACTAGTACAGTGTATATCCACCTTTCGCAGCAATGCAGGCTGCTATTCTCCCATGGAGACGATCGTAGAGATGCTGGATGTAGTCCTGTGGAACGGCTTGCCATGCCATTTCCACCTGGCGCCTCAGTTGGACCAGCGTTCGTGCCGGACGTGCAGACCGCGTGAGACGACGTTTCATCCAGTCCCAAACAAGCTCAATGGGGGACAGATCCGGAGATCTTGCTGGCCAGGGTAGTTGACTTACACCTTCTAGAGCACGTTGGGTGGCACGGGATACATGCGGACGTGCATTGTCCTGTTGGAACAGCAAGTTCCCTTGCCGGTCTAGGAATGGTAGAACGATGGGTTCGATGACGGTTTGGATGTACCGTGCACTATTCAGTGTCCCCTCGACGATCACCAGTGGTGTACGGCCAGTGTAGGAGATCGCTCCCCACACCATGATGCCGGGTGTTGGCCCTGTGTGCCTCGGTCGTATGCAGTCCTGATTGTGGCGCTCACCTGCACGGCGCCAAACACGCATACGACCATCATTGGCACCAAGGCAGAAGCGACTCTCATCGCTGAAGACGACACGTCTCCATTCGTCCCTCCATTCACGCCTGTCGCGACACCACTGGAGGCGGGCTGCACGATGTTGGGGCGTGAGCGGAAGACGGCCTAACGGTGTGCGGGACCGTAGCCCAGCTTCATGGAGACGGTTGCGAATGGTCCTCGCCGATACCCCAGGAGCAACAGTGTCCCTAATTTGCTGGGAAGTGGCGGTGCGGTCCCCTACGGCACTGCGTAGGATCCTACGGTCTTGGCGTGCATCCGTGCGTCGCTGCGGTCCGGTCCCGGGTCGACGGGCACGTGCACCTTCCGCCGACCACTGGCGACAACATCGATGTACTGTGGAGACCTCACGCCCCACGTGTTGAGCAATTCGGCGGTACGTCTACCCGGCCTCCCGCATGCCCACTATACGCCCTCGCTCAAAGTCCGTCAACTGCACATACGGTTCACGTCCACGCTGTCGCGGCATGCTACCAGTGTTAAAGACTGCGATGGAGCTCCGTATGCCACGGTAAACTGGCTGACACTGACGGCGGCGGTGCACAAATGCTGCGCAGCTAGCGCCATTCGACGGCCAACACCGCGGTTCCTGGTGTGTCTGCTGTGCCGTGCGTGTGATCATTGCTTGTACAGCCCTCTCGCAGTGTCCGGAGCAAGTATGGTGGGTCTGACACACCGGTGTCAATGTGTTCTTTTTTCCATTTCCAGGAGTGTATATATATACATATACATATATATATATTAAACAATTTATCAGCAAAATCTTACAGATAACTGCGGGGAAGAGCAGGGTGGCAAAAATAAATCACCATTCAGACCGTCCTAAAGCCATACAACAATAGTGAACACATGACGTGCCATTTCTAATACTCAAACCACATGTAAATTCAGTTACGTTTTATCAGTTTCCATTATATATATATATCGATTAGCTTACGCTTCCCATTACTATTTGACAGCCGAGTTTCGTCCTCGGAAAACGTTCCTGCTCAATGGTCATTACCACCAAGCCTTTGCACTGACTGTGCACCCAAGTCTCCGTGACATGCGTTGTTCCTCATTATGTTCTTATTTCGAGTGAGTAATTTCAGCAGAAGCCTAAGAACAGTTTGTGACTGAATAACTAATAAAACGAAAACATCAGGGAAGTGTTTTGTTATTATTGTCAATCTCTATTGTGCACTGGACGACAATCCAGTTAAATTATGCTAAACGTAATGCGTTTTGAGCCACTGTTCTGTCATCAGCCGACTCATTAAAGAAAGAATACTGTTCAGGCTCTCTGCAATAGATTTTCTAGAGAGATCTAGACCGTTGAGCACAACAGTGTGCTGTATACACTAGGTGATCAAAAGTATCCGGACATCTGCCTGAAAATGACTTACAAGTTCGTGGGGCACTCCATCGATAACGCTGTAATTCAATATGGCGTTGGCCCACCCTTAGCCTTGACGACAGCTTCCAATCTCGCAGACATACGTTCAATCAGGTGCTGGAAGGTTTCTTGGGGAATGACAGCGCATTCTTCACTGAGTGCTGCACTGAGGAGAGATATCGAGATCGATGTCGGTCGGTGAGGCCTGGCACAAAGTCGGCGTTCCAAAACATCCCAAAGGTGTTCTATAGGATTCAGGTCAGGACTCTTTGCAGGCTAGTCCATTAGAGGGATGTTTTGTCGTGTAACCACTCCGCCATAGGTCGTGCATTATGAACAGGTGCTCGATTGTGCTGAAAGATGCAGTCGCCATCCCCGAATCTCTCTTCAACAATGGGAAACAAGAAGACGCTTAAAAAACATCAGTGTAGGCCTGTGTGGTGATAGTACCATGCAAAACAACAAGGGGTGAAGAACACGACCACACCATAACACCACCGCTTTCGAATTTTCCTATTGGCACTACACACGCTAGCAGATGTCGTTCATCGGGATTTCGTCATATCCATACCCTGCCATCGGATCGCCACATTGTGTACCGTGATTCGTCACTCCACAGAACGTTTTTCCACTGTTCGGTAGTCCAATGTTCACACTCCTTATACCACGCGAGGCGTCGTTGGCATTTACTGGCGTGATGTGTGGCTTATAAGCAGCCGCTCGACCATGAAATCCAAGTTATCTCACCTCCCGCCTAACCGTCGTAGTACTTGCAGTGGATCCTGATGCAGTTTGGAATTTCTGTGTGATGGTCTGGATAGATGTCTGCCTATAAAACATTAAGACCCTCTTCAAATGTCGGCGGACTCAGTCAGTCAACAGACGAGGTCGGCCAGTACGCTTAGGTGCTGTACATGTCCCTTCACGTTTCCACTCGAATGTCACATAGGAAACAGTGGACCTAGGGATGTTTAGGAGTGTGAAAATCTCGCGTACAGACGTATTACTGAAGTGACACCCAATCACCTGATACGTTCCAGGTTCGTGAGTTCCGCGGAGCGTCCCATTTTGCTCTCTCACGATGTCTGATGACTACCGAGGGCGCCGATATTGAGTACCTGGCAGTAGATGGCAGCACAATGCACCTAATATGAAAACGTATGTTTTTGGGGTGTCCGGATATTTTTGATCAGATAGTGTGTATTCCGGTATGTTAATGCGACAAAGACTGGCGCAAACAACTTTATTCGAATTTAGTAGTCTCATTGTAGAGAAATATAATAAAACGCAGGAGACTGAGAACGGTCATGTGTTTTCTCGTAAGGATATGAATGGAAGAAGCCAAAAACGAGGACAGCTTCTACTTATCCCAGCTTGCAGCCTCACTTACATACGTGTGTGTGGTGAACAGCTGTCGATATATAATAGAAATGCAACATGAGAATATATTTAATTGCTGCATTATCTCTTCATTACATATTTTGACTTTTAGGATGCGTCCTTTCACTGATCTGAGGAACCGTATTTCAGACGATTGTATTTTGTTTCGATAATTTGTTTTATTCACCCACGACTCGTTTCCATACATCAATGCTGCCACAGCCAGAGTCATAAAATCTGAGTCTCTTCTCTCACATTACTCTTCAGCGTTCGCCGAATTGTTGCACACACATATTTAAATCGATGTAGCTTTTCCTTCACTTCGTCATCGTCATAAAAAGATAATCACAACAAAGAGTCTTTGTCCTGACCGCCAAATTTACGAAAGTGTTGTTAGGAGTCGATCGCGTGCTGAAGACCTGTACCAAGCAAGATTCACTCGCTGTACTCTTATGTTCTTGCCTAATCACACCCTCGGTAGTTGCATCATATTTGGAAATAAATAGCGAAATATTTGTGATAAAAAAATTGTGGTTTACTCGCAGCCATTTCATCTTTTGCTTTTTAATGAGAATCAAATGCCGTTGACAATGAAATTGGAGACCACGCTCTTATACGTAAATAAAACTAAATATTGCAAAACATTCTTATGTTACAAGAAGAAGAAATTCTCAGAGTGTATTAGAAATGCGAAGATAAAAACAAAATGTTAGTATGTAACAGGAAGTCAGGATGTAAACGTACTTCCCCAATGTGGAGCATTATTATACACTCCTGGAAATGGAAAAAAGACCACATTGACACCGGTGTGTCAGACCCACCATACTTGCTCCGGACACTGCGAGAGGGCTGTACAAGCAATGATCACACGCACGGCACAGCGGACACACCAGGAACCGCGGTGTTGGCCGTCGAATGGCGCTAGCTGCGCAGCATTTGTGCACCGCCGCCGTCAGTGCCAGCCAGTTTTCCGTGGCATACGGAGCTCCATCGCAGTCTTTAACACTGGTAGCATGCCGCGACAGCGTGGACGTGAACCGTATGTGCAGTTGACGGACTTTGAGCGAGGGCGTATAGTGGGCATGCGGGAGGCCGGGTGAACGTACCGCCGAATTGCTCAACACGTGGGGCGTGAGGTCTCCACAGTACATCGATGTTGTCGCCAGTGGTCGGCGGAAGGTGCACGTGCCCGTCGACCTGGGACCGGACTGCAGCGACGCACGGATGCACGCCAAGACCGTAGGATCCTACGCAGTGCCGTAGGGGACCGCACCGCCACTTCCCAGCAAATTAGGGACACTGTTGCTCCTGGGGTATCGGCGAGGACCATTCGCAACCGTCTCCATGAAGCTGGGCTACGGTCCCGCACACCGTTAGGCCGTCTTCCGCTCACGCCCCAACATCGTGCAGCCCGCCTCCAGTGGTGTCGCGACAGGCGTGAATGGAGGGACGAATGGAGACGTGTCGTCTTCAGCGATGAGGGTCGCTTCTGCCTTGGTGCCAATGATGGTCGTATGCGTGTTTGGCGCCGTGCAGGTGAGCGCCACAATCAGGACTGCATACGACCGAGGCACACAGGGCCAACACCCGGCATCATGGTGTGGGGAGCGATCTCCTACACTGGCCGTACACCACTGGCGATCGTCGAGGGGACACTGAATAGTGCACGGTACATCCAAACCGTCATCGAACCCATCGTTCTACCATTCCTAGACCGGCAAGGGAACTTGCTGTTCCAACAGGACAATGCACGTCCGCATGTATCCCGTGCCACCCAACGTGCTCTAGAAGGTGTAAGTCAACTACCCTGGCCAGCAAGATCTCCGGATCTGTCCCCCATTGAGCATGTTTGGGACTGGATGAAGCGTCGACTCACGCGGTCTGCACGTCCGGCACGAACGCTGGTCCAACTGAGGCGCCAGGTGGAAATGGCATGGCAAGCCGTTCCACAGGACTACATCCAACATCTCTACGATCGTCTCCATGGGAGAATAGCAGCCTGTATTGCTGCGAAAGGTGGATATACACTGTACTAGTGCCGACATTGTGCATGCTCTGTTGCCTGTGTCTATGTGCCTGTGGTTCTGTCAGTGTGATCATGTGATGTATCTGACCCCAGGAATGTGTCAATAAAGTTTCCCCTTCCTGGGACAATGAATTCACGGTGTTCTTATTTCAATTTCCAGGAGTGTAGTTCATCTTAGAATCTCCTATGGATTTATATTTAATTATAACAAATCGTACTCAGAGTGAAGTGTTTGTGATAAATCTTCAATGCACTGTTGCCATGAAGTGGCATATTATCATAACACGCAAGTTATGATGTGGAATGCGATGAATCCAATACGACGTCTGAAAATTAACGAGAAAGAGACGTCACGTGACCGATTTCTGATTGCAGCCGAATGCTAGCCGAAAGCGGTTGAACCATAAAACTACCAGCAGCCGCCCTTTCGATGTTATTTGTTATATGGCTACCAGTTTCGGTGATTCAGTACACCATCTTCAGACCTTAATTGACACTGAAGGGGTGATGATGCGTGGTCATTAGCGCCCTTACGAAGTCCCAATTTTTTTCACACTCCAATTTTTTACATATTCCAATCTAGCCACTGTCACGAATGATGATGATGTAATGATGAGGACAACACAAACGCCCAGCCCCCGGGCACAGAAAATCCCCAAGCCGGCCGGGAATCGAAACCGGGACCCCGTGATCCAGCAGTAGCAACGCTGTCCACTATGCCACGAGCTGCGGACACTGAAGGGATGAACTCCAGTCGTCCCATCAGTGACCAAGATCTATGTACCGGTTTCCGTAGATTGCTGAAACAGTGATGTTGCTTCTGCAACCATCAACTACCAACCATCAACTACCAACTGACTTTCAGACACAGCATTGCTGTTTGAGCAGTCTACAGAAAACAGTTCACTGATGTTGGCCACTGATGGGATCGTGTATACGACTGGAGGTCACCTCCTTAGCGTCAGTTAAGGTCCGAAGGTGGTGTACTGAGTCACCGAAACTGGTAACTATATAATAAATAACACCGAAAGGATGGCAGCAGGTGTTCTATTTTATTACATAAGTGAACGGCCGAAGTCTGTCAAACCTTCAATCAGAAGGATGGACATACAAAAACATGAAAGTGGTTGTGGCTGCCTTGTTTCAGTCACTCATTGCTGGCCAGTCTGGATATGTTTCTATACGATTTCTCATCCGACTAGGTGAATACTGGGCTAGTACCCACATCCCACCCCGGTTACACGATTCACAAACATTTCGAAAACGTTCTTACTCTTCGTGAAAGGATAACACTAGACGCAAGCAGATGGGGTACACAGGTTCCGTCCTGGGGAATGGGAAGGATTGAGGGTAGTGACAGAAAAGGCATCCGGCCACGTTCTATCACTAACACCGCCAAAGCGATAATAACATATCCACCACGCGAAGACACGGGATAAGGCCGGGAAACAGAAGAAAAACGGTCTGCATTGTCGATTGATCAAGAGTAAACAGGATAGTATTGGTGTACATATTGTTATTCAATTTTATTATGGGGGGCACTTGTTCTCCCCAATGCCTAACTATTCCAGCTGTATATGTATTGAAGAGGATTGGAGAGAGGGTGCAACCTTGGCGTACTCTTTGATTAATTGTAATTTCTTCCCTTAACTTATGCCCTTGATTTAAAACAGTTTTTGTTTTTGCATACGTATCTTGAATAGGTTCAGTCAAGTGTTTGGGATATCCATTATTTTTTCATTACACTCCGGAACTGCTTCGTATTTATCATGTCAAAAGCTTTTACGTCTTCGAAGAAGGCTATTAGGTTTTTAATGTAAATTGTTCTCTATAATATCCGTTTTAAACTAAATATATTGTCTATGCAAGATCTCACTTTTCTGAATCCACATTGTTCTTCCAGTAAAAGAGAGTGTGCTATAGTCTAAACCATGTCGTTTACTATTTTGGCATGTATTTTATGCCCAAAATTTAGCAGACTTATTCTTAGGTAGTTAGTCCACGAACTTCCGTTACCATTCTTGAAAACCGGCATTACTTTAGCTTTTATTCATTCTTCGGATATGGTTCTCCTTACCTAAGAAAGGTTAATTACTTATAAGTACCTGAAATTAAGAATCGCCGGCCGGAGTGGTCGTGCGGTTCTGGGCGCTACAGTCTCCAACCGAGCGACTGCTACGGTCGCAGGTTCGAATCCTGCCTCGGGCATGGACGTGTGTGATGTCCTTAGGTTAGTTAGGTTTAATTAGTTCTAAGTTCTAGGCGACTGATGACCTCAGAAGTTAAGTCGCATAGTGCTCAGAGCCATTTGAAATTAAGAATCATCCCGTCACATTTGAGTAGCCCCAAATTCATTTTATATAATCTGGGGCTTTTCCTGCTTTTAAAGAATTTCTGTGTGTGCAGAGTTCCCCTGTGTGTGTTGGATCAACAAATCAAGCAGTCCGCCCTTAAATTACTTCGATGTCGTCCTTTAATCCGAGCTGGTACGGATCGCAAACACTAGAGCAGAACTCAAGAACAGAGCGCACCAGCGTCCTATATGCGGTCTCCTTTACAGGTGATTGCAACATTGCTCCCTGATATTTAAACGACGTGACTGTGCCAAGCAGGACATTAACAATACTGTATCCAAGCATTACGAGTTTGATCTTGCTACTCATCCGCATTAACATATATTTTTCCACATTTAGTGCTAACTGGGGTTCGTCATACCAACTGGAAATTTTGTCTAAGTCGTCTTGTATCTTCCCACAGTCACTCAACTTCGCCACCTTACCGTACACCACGGCATCATCAGCAAACAACAGCAGATTCCTGCCTATCCTGTCAGCCAAATGTTTTATGTATACAGAGAACAACAGCAGTCCTGTCACACTTCCTTCCCTGGGGCACTCCTGGCGATACCCTTGTCTCTGATGGACATTCGGCGTCGAGAACAACAAACTGGCTTCTAGTATTTAAGAAGTCTTCGAGCCACCAACATATCTGTGAACTTATCCCTTATGCTCGTACCTTTCTTTAGCAGCCTGCAATGGGGCATCGTGTCAAATGCTTTCCGGAAATCTAGATATGTGGAATCTGCCCGTTGTCCTTCATCCATAGTTATCAGTATATCATGTGAGAAAAGGGCAAGCTGAGTTTAGCATGAGCGATGCTTCCTAGAACTGATTCGTGCACATAAGCATCTCAGTCTCAAGAAAGGTTATTATATTGCAACTGGGAATATGTTCTAGGATTCTGCAGCAAATAGAAGTTAGGGACTGTTGTTGTTGTGGTCTTGAGTCCAGAGACTGGTTTGATGCAGCTCTCCATGCTACTCTATCCTGTGCAAGCTTCTTCATCTCCCAGTACGTACTGCAACCTACATGCTTCTGAATCTGCTTAGTGTATTCATCTCTTGGTCTCCATCTACGATTTTTACCCTCCACGCTGCCCTCCAACACTAAATTGGTGATCCCTTGATGCCTCACTATATGTCCTACCAACCGATCCCTTCTTGTAGTCGAGGTGTGCCACAAATTTCTCTTCTCCCTAATTCTATTCAATACCTCCCCATTAGTTACGTGATCTACCCATCTAATCTTCAGCATTCTTCTATAGCACCACATTTAGAAAGCTTCTATTCTCTTCTTGTCTAAACTATCTATCGTCCATGTTTCACTTCCATACAAATACTTTCAGAAACGACTTCCAGACACTTAAATCTATACTCGATGTTAACAAATTTCTCTTCTTCAGAAAGGCTTTCCTTGCCATTGCCAGTCTACATTTTATATCCTCTCTACTTCGTCCATCATCAGTTATTTTGCTCCCCAAATAGCAAAACTCATTTACTACTTTAAGCGTCTCATTTCCTAATCTAATACCCTCAGCATCACCAGATTTAATTCGACTACGTTCCATTATCCTCATTTTGCTTTTGTTGATGTTCATCATATATCCTACTTTCAAGACACTGTCAATTCTGTTCAACTGCTCTTCCAGGTCCTTTGCTGTCTCTGACAGAATTACAATGTCATCGGCGAACCTCAAAGTTTTTATTTCTTGTCCATGGATTTTAATTCCTAACTCCGAATTTTTCTTTTGTTTCCTTTACTGCTTGCTCAATATACAGATTGAATAACATCGGGGATAAGCTACAACCCTGTCTCACTCCCTTCACAACCACTGCTTCCCTTTCATGTCCCTCGACTCTTGTAACTGCTGTCTTGTTTCTGTAAAAGTTGTAAATAGCCTTTCGCTCCCTGTATTTTACCCCTGCCACCTTCAGAATTTGAAAGAGAGTAATCCAGTCATCATTGTCAAGAGCTTTCTCTAAGTCTACAAATGTTAGAAACGTAGGTTTGCCTTTCCATAATCTATTTTCTAAGATAAGTCGTAAGGTCAATATTGCCTCACGTGTTCCAACATTTCTACGGAATCCAAACTGATCTTCCCCAAGGTCGGCTTCTACCAGTTTTTCGATTCGTCTGTAAAGAATTCGTGTTAGTATTTTGCACCCGTGACTGATAGTTCGGTAATTTTCTCATCTGTCAACACCTGCTTTCTTTGAGATTGAAATTATTATATTCTTCTTGAAGTCTGAGGATATTTCGCCTGTCTTATACATCTTGATCACCAGATGGTAGAGTTTTGTCAGGGCTGGATCTCTCAAGGCCATCAGTAGTTCTAATGGAATGTTGTATACTCCCGGGGCCTTGTTTCGGCTTAGGTCTTTCAGTGCTCTGTCAAACTCTTCACGCAGTATCATAGCTCCCATTTCATCTTCATCTACATCCTCTTCCATTTCCATAATATTGTCTTCAAGTACATCACCCTCGTACAGACCGTCCATATACTCCTTCCACCTTTCTGCTTTCTCATGTTTGCTTAGAACTGGGTTTCTATCTGAGCTCTTGATATTCATGCACGTGGTTCTCTTTTCTCCAAAAGTCTCTTTAATTTTCCTGTAGGCAGTATCTATCTTAGCGCTAGTGAGATATGCCTCTACATCCATACATTTGTCTTCTAACCATCCCTGCTTAGCCATTTTGCAACCCCTTTTTGGAGAAGTTTGTATTCCATTTCGCCTAATTCATTTACTGCATTTTTATATTTTCTGCTTTCATCAGTTAAATTCGATATCTGTTCTGCTACTGAAGGATTTCTACCAGCCCTCGTCTTTTTACCTACTTGGTCCTCTGCTGCCTTCATTATTTCATCCCTCGAAGCTACCCATTCTTCTTCTACTGTATTTCTTTCCCCCATTCCTGTCAATCGTTCCCTAATGCTCTCCCTGAAACTCTCTACAGCCTCTGGTTCTGTCAGTTTATCCAGATCTCATCTTCTTAAAGTTAGGGTTATTGGTCTATAATTTTGCGGGTCCGTTCTTTTACCTTTCTTACGAGTATGTACTAGAGTCACCTGCACTTTTTTTCCAGTCGCTTGAAACTTTGCTCTGGGCGAGAGATTCGTGATAAATGCAAACTCCTCTGTGAACGATTTCTTGAACGTGAAATTTAAACCTTCAGCTTTGGTTTTGTTGTCTTCAACTGCCACACTAGACTGGTCAACAAGGAACTGAATGGAAGCCTTAGACTGGCTTAGAGATTTTACATACGACTAGAATTTTCTCGGGTCCTCTGCCAGATCTTTTGCTAAGTTGTGACGGTGGTAGATTATGTATGCTTCACGCATAGATCTTTCTACAGACGCACGAACCTCTACTAGCTTTTGCTTGTCGGGCCGTATGACGTGCGACAGACAGGTTGGTATGCCACGGCTGTCCGGGGCGTCCCCAGACAAGTCGTCGCTGGTCATCGCGGCTCAGTTCGAAGCGGGATTCATCGCTGTATTCACCAGCGAAGATGTGTCTGGGATGTCAACCTGACTATTGCGGCCATACGGCTCGACAACCAGGAATGATGGTCTGGCGTGCCGTTCCTTTTCGTGGTAGGGCCCCTTTGGTTGTCATCCTCGGCACCATTACTGCAATGCGGTATGTCGACGATATTTTGCTGTCCATATTGTTGCCCTTCGTGGCAAACAATCCTGAACTTACGTTTCAGTAAGATAATGCCCTGCTGAACACAATGAGAGTTTCTGCTACTTGTCTTCGTGCTTTTCAAACCCTACCTTGGCCAGCAAGGTAGCCTGATCTCTCCCCCGTTGAGAACGTTTGGAGAACTAAGGGCAGGGTCCTCCAACCAGCTCTCGGTTTTGATGATCTAAAGGGCACATTGGACACTATTTGGCACTATATCCCTCAGGAGGACATTCAGCTACTCTACGGCGCCCAGCAGAAAAACTGCTTGCATAAGTGCTAAAGATGCACCAACGCGTTATTGATATGGTCAGTTTGTGAATAAATCATGTAATTTTTCTGAAACTGTAAACATTTTATTGTGTGTACATGAAGATCACATCCACTGATTGCTGTCCCAGTTGGACTATTACACACACCAAAAAACGTTTTGCATCACCCCAGTTCCCAAAACCCCTGAAGATAGACGTTGACTGTGGATATTGTATCACAGACACAGTCCCTCTGACTGTTCAGAGATGTCACTAAACCCGCATAAGACGTAAACAACCATGCATGGGCAGCGCCTATTAGACGGAGGGGGTCCGACAGCCGATCAGATCCAGTCATTGCACCAGGAAGGAGGTACACGGCTCATGTTGTCTGTAGTTCAACCATGCCTAGACGGTCAATACCGCTGTTCGATCGGTCCGCATTGTTACTTTATGTCAGGAAGGGCTCTCAACAAGGAAAATGTCCAGGCGTCCCGCAGTGAACCAAGCGATGTTTTTCGAACGTGGAGAAGATACAGAGAGACAGGAACTGTCGATGACATACCTGGCTCAGGCCGCCCTACTGCAGTGGATGACCGCTACCTATGGATTATGGCTCGGAGGAACCCTGACAGCAACGCCACCATGTTGAATAATGCTTTTCGTGCAGCCACAGGACGTCGTGTTACGACTTAAACAGTGCGCAATAGGCTGCATGATGCGCAACTTCACTCGCGTCGTCCATGGCGAGGTTCATCTTTGCAACCATGACACCATGCAGCGCGGTACAGATGGGCCAAACAAAATGCCGAAAGGACCGCTCAGGATTGGCATCACGTTCACCGATGAGTGTGGCATATGCCTTCAACCAGACAATCGTCGGACACTGGTTTGGAGGCAACCCGATCAGGCTGGACACCTAAGACACACTGTTCAGCGAGTGCAGCAAGGTGGACGTTGCCTGTTGTTTTGGGGTGGCATTATGTGGGGCCGACGTACGCCGCTGGTGGCCATGGAAGGCGCCGTAACGGCTGTACGATTCGTGAATGCCATCCTCCGACCGATAGTGCAACCATACAGGCAGCATATTGGCGAGGCATTCGCCTTCATGGACGACAATACGCGCCCCTATTGTGCACATCTTGCGAATGACTACCTTCAGGATAACGACATCGCTCGACTAGAGTGGCCAACATGTTCTCCAGACATGAACCCTATCGAACATGCCTGTGACAGATTCAAAAGGGCTGTTTATGGACGACGTGACCCACCAACCACTCGGAGGGATTCGCCGTTGAGGAGTGGGACAATCTGGACCAACAGTGGCTTGATGAACTTGTGGATAGCATGCCACGACGAACACAGGCGTGCATCAGTGCAAGAGGACGTGCTACTGGGTATAAGAGGTACCGGTGTGTACAGCAATCTGAACCACCACTTCTGAGGGTCCCGTATGGTGGTACAACATGCAATGCGTGGTTTACATTAGTAATAAAAAGGGCGGAAATTATGTTTATGTTGATCTCTACTCCAATTTTCTGTACAGGTTCCGGAACTCTCGGAACCGAGGTGATACAAAACTTTTTTTGATGTGTGTACTTCATGGTGCGTCGTGTTTTGCCTTAGAGTGTATTTCCTGGAATTTCATAGTGCGTAGTCTTTCAGATAAAGACAAGCATACCTGTATTGTTTCCATCTATGACATTTGGGTGTTGCATTTTATCGGAACCGACGTATAGAGCCCATTTACTTCCTCCTTGCTCACTCCGACCTCGTTGCTGTGCAGACGCTATGATGTTTGCGTTCTTTCAGATACCAATTGACTATTACTTAAACGCATTGATTGGTAGGGAGGTTACTCGTCTCTTCTGGAACGAACAATAAGTATACATGATACGTCACATTATTGGCAATTCCGTTCACTGGAATACAGTGGATGATGACACGCGTGTAGGAAACTACACAAATCCCACGCCATCCACAAGTAAATTACTCATTGACGAAATCAAGCAAATCTTTAATACTTTTCTTTTCCTAGTAAACTATCAGCTTACTCTTTAAAAAAGTACTTAATAAAGACCAGGCTCGTAACTCGTACTCATCGAAATCTACACTTCTCAACCCTGTAATTGAGACTGAAATGGTGTCGAATATACAGGGTGTCCGAAAAGTCTTTCCCTGATTACATGAATTGATAACTCAGGCTAGAAGTAAGATACAAATATGAAACTGGTGTCTAATTGTTTACAAACTATCAAAGTTTTTTTCACACATCAGTAAACTTCCACATCCATTGTTGTCCAATGACAGTACACGTCGATATGAGTTTGCGGTCGAAATGCTGTCACGTATTGAGGACGATGATGGTTATCTTAGACGAATTGCCTTTTCCGACGAAGCGACCTTTTTTGTCAGTGGAGTAGTGAATCGCCACAATGTGCGCATTTGGGGTTCACAACACCCTGGCGAGGTCATGGAGCGCACCAGAGCCAGTCCAAAGGTGAATGTTTTGTGCGCGCTATTGCACGATCGAATTATCGGGCCATTCTTCTTCGTTGAGGGTACCATCACATCTGCAGTGTATCTGCACATGTTGCAACTGTATGCTGTCCCTCAGCTGCTTCAGTATCACCCCGATGTCTTGTTTCAGCAAGACGGTGCACTGCCTCATTGGCGTTTGGACGTCCGTGCCTATCTCGGTAGGACCTTACGTGCGCGATGGATTGGTCGTGATGGGCCAACGGTTTGGCCTCCACACTCTCCTGACATAACCCCATTGGACTTCTTTTTATGGGGTTAGGTCAAGAACGAGGTCTACCGAACACGTGTACCAGATCATGAAACCCTGCGGCATCGGACAACCACAGTCGTTGAATCGATCCCTCCAGTGATGTTGGCTAATGTGTGGACGGAAATTGAATAGCGCCTAGATGTCCTACGTGCTACCGAGGGTGCTCATGTGGAAGTTTACTGATGTGTGAAAAAAACTTTGATAGTTTCTAAACAATTAGACACCAGTTTCATATTTGTATCTTACTTCTAGCCTGAGTTATCAATTTATGTAATTAGGGAAAGACTTTTCGGTCACTCTGTATTATCTATCAGAGTCATATGCGCATTCAGACCGCAACACTTCCACATCCATAACTTATATGCATGGAATACAAACTACGAAGTGCTCGGGTTAGAAGAGGTATAAGACAGGAATGTACTCTATCACCTCTGTTGTTCAGCCTGTACAGCGAAGAAAAAATAACAGAAATAACGAATTGTTAAGGAGTAGGATTGAAATTCATGGTGAAAGAATATCAAGCCAACGGCTTTGCCCCAGTGTTAACGCTTGTTTCCGTCAGATCACCGACGTTAAACGTTGTCCGGCTTGGCTAGCACTTGGATGGGTGGCTGTCTGGGTCTGCCGAGCGTTGTTTGCAAGTGGAGTGCACTCAGCCCCTGTGAGGCCAATTGAGGAACTACATGATTAAGAAGTAGTGGCTCTGATCAAATGGCCAGGAGAGCGTAAGAGAGGACAAGTTACTCTCTCGCTTATTTTTCATAAAGAGTTTGCTACAACGTTACGCAACTTGTGTGAGACTCCCGAAAGTTAACGGCCTGAGCAGGCGTTGATGGAGCCTGGTAGGGCGCTAAAAGCATAAGGTATTTTATGGTTCTTAGTTCGTAGAAATGGCCTGTTGGAAGTTGAAAGCAAGTGGCGGCGAGCCCATCACTCAGTAAGTCTTGCCGGACAGGCCCACGGCCGTACAAGGCAGGCAGAGCACCCCCTAGTCGAGACAGGTCTTTAGCAGGACAATGCCGAACTATACCTGCATTGGCGCCAGCCAGATGTTGGGCTGGGGGCGACGGACTAAGTCTTCCGCTGGTTCGACATGAGTTTGTGCTGTCGTATAGGAGGGGAGATTTAGCGCCTCTAAAGCCATGTGATTGGCTCAAGGCGGGGTGAAGGCAGTGTCGTTTGTACACTTTGCGGAAAAACGGAATTTTTTTATCTGGAGAGGTGCGAGGCACTCGGGTTCAGGCCTTCGGTCTGGAAGCAACTTCTGGTCGTAGCTCTGGCATGTGTGGTTGGTACTTGGGACCTGTTCTGAGACTGACTTCATTTGCGAGAATTAGACTGGGGAGCTGTGGTGAAGTTCTTACCGTGTCGACAGTGTGACTTCAAATGTCTCGGACTACTCGTTTGCCGAGGGCACACTTACTCGGTTTTGGTTTGCCAGTCTTGACGTTTGGCATCCTTGTGCTCTCTGTTGTATAAGTGAGCCAAATTGGTCCTTGGTACGACCAGCGAACGGGTGTGTCACACACTGAAATATACCGTGATTTCAGGGCTCTGGTAGCGAGTAAATTGCGATTCGTCTGCCTGATAGCTAGATTGTGAGATTTTGCATTTCTTTCGTGGCCACGATCGATTCACAGATGCCGCCTTACACCTCGCCTCTGCCGCACGCGACTCGCGAGCTGCAAGTTACATCAGTGCACGAAGCAATCAGGGTAATGTACCGCTGCTCCGGCCTTGTCTGGGGGTACCAATCCCAATCGCCACTTGCTCTCAGCTGCACCAATCGAGACTTCTGTAGATCATCGATCAAAGTCTGCTCAGCGTCAGAACAATTCAGACTGCGTTATACACATTTTTAGGGCCACAGTACTTGAGTCACTTTTGCCGCCCAGGGTCCTTGCCCATTGTGGTCTTAAACCACCTCTTAATTGTTTACGATATTCTACCAGAATTTGTTTAACTTTAATTATGTCTGTCTTTGTTTTTATATTTGGAAAAATAAAAGTTGCCAGTAAACTAAATTTTGCTTTCATTCTCAATCAAATCATCACTTTTGTATGGTCACCCCAAGTGTCAGCTTTCATTGTGGCGTCCCATCCCAGGATAACTTCCGTTGTGTGCCATCCTGCCAGGATAACTTTCATTGTGTACGACCCTGCCAGGTTCTCAATCAATCATTTTTGTACAGCCCACAAACAGGTTCACTTTCATTGTGGCTGACCGTACCAGGATCACTTTCAAGCCATCTGATGACCACGTGCCCTTCCATGTCCGCATCCAGTCACGCCTGCTGGCTGAGAATGACATGGTGGACGGTCGTTACCGTCGGGTCTTGCTAGGCCTATTCGGACGGAGATTTTGAAAGGATATCAAGATTCATTTATGGCATTGATGTTGTCAGTGAATGTGAGAAAGAATTGGACGAACGGAATGAACTGTCTAATGAGATTAGATTGGATTGAAAATAAACGCAATAAAGGAGAAAGTAATAACGAGTAGTACAAATTAGATTAGCGACAAACGTAACATCAAAACTGAGGGCCACGAAGTATACGAAGTGAAGGAATTCTGCTAACCTGGAAGCAAAATAGCAGATGATGGACGAAGCAAGGAAGACATAAAAAGCTGATTAGCACGTACAAAAGGGCATTCTTGACTAAAAGAAATCTAGTAGTATCAAACATAGACCTTAATGTGAGGAAGAAATTTTTGAGAATGTACGTTTTGAGCACAGCAGTGTATGATAGTGAAACATGGACTGTGGGAAAACGGGAACAGAAGAAAAACGAAACGGTTGAGATGTAGTGCTGGAGATGAATGTTGAAAATTTGGTGGGCAGGTAAGATAAGGAATGAGGAGGTTCTCTGCAGAATCGCCGAGGAAAGGAATGTATGGAAAAGACTGACAAGTAGAAGCAGGATAACAGGACATCTGTTGAGATATCAGGTAATAACTTCCATGGTACTAGAGGGAGCTGTAGAGGGTAAAAACTGTAGAGGAAAAGAGAGACTGGAATATATCCAGCAAATAATTGAGGGCGTAAGGTTCAAGTGCTACTCTGATATGAAAAGGTTCGCAGAGTACAGCAATTCATGGTGGGTAGCATCAAATTGGTAAGCAGGCTGATGGATAAAAAAATTCTACCTGATTCCCCGCGAAATCTATTGCGTGATTTCTATCTGTGGAGTGCGTATTTCATACATTCTTACTGACATATTCCCACTGGCGAATAAAATTATGTCGGAAAGTGGAAACTTAAGTTTCGATCCTCTGAGAAGTTGAGGTCACTGTAGGCTCCGCAAGTGAATGTTTCAGTATATGGCGATGATTCACCAAGAGTTTCGTTACACCATGTCAGGTCCAGGGAAATTCCACGTGCGTCACACGTAGTGTGTCAGGCGTTGTTTAACGAGCACAGTGGAAGTTATAGCTATGTGCTGAGCTCCGAGACAAAGAACGTCGTTGACTGACAGCTTACCCATGTAACTGTCCCTCTCAGCGGAGGTTCCTGCCAGTGGAATATTCTGATCGACGTAACGTTCACAAAAATTATAACCTTTCTGCCATTCTTTTATTCTCATGACTAAGACACGTAAATATGGAAAATAAAAGTTCTTTATTGTTGTGCTGTTATTCTTATTCCGGAAACCCGCTAGAAAGACGTAGTTCTTCATCGCTCTGTATGGAGCTATACAAGGAAGTGTAGGTTGTTTGGGTTAGTGTATTCTACAAAATGCGATTCTCTTCTGTTACACATCATCTCTGTGCTACTTATCAGCAGGAAATAGCCCTAGAGAGCTAGTAGTACATCATGTCGTAAACCAGTGAAAATCATTCACAGAGTGGACAGAAATTCTAAACTCGTAGAACTGGAACGAGTAACGCTAGGCATCTGCACACTCTAGGATGGATGCTGGTTCCAGGAAAGATCATGCACCTCATAGCGGGCAGTGTGCAATGAAACGAATCTATCCGACAAATGAAAACTGTGCCCCGAGTTCTTAGTTGCTGATTCTGATGAGAAAAAGACGATGTATCATAATCACTAGCGTAGACTGACACAGATGCAGTAGCGATTCACCAGCGACATTAGTATGAAATATTGTCCTAGATCATGGCCGGCCATGACGCGTCAGACTTCCGGCGGGACGAGTGTGCGGGAGGTGTGTGAGTCAATACTCAGTCTCACCCTTTGCTCGTTCCTTCCCAGAAGTACTAGGACCAGCACGACATTTCATTTAGTAATGCGGTGAGGCATTTGTTGCTAGGTACAACTATCTTCAGTTCGGCAGAATGGTGACGTCAGAATTGTTCCCCCCCCCCCCCCCCCCCTCCCACTACTTGCTCCCGGTATGAAGAACTTTCACAGGTCCAGTGGCTGTTTGCACAGAAAGAGGCAACCCAGCGATCAGTCACCACAGCTCTTTAAAAATGAATGGTAATGGCAGATGAGAAAGATAACAATTCTCAATACGTATTACGCGATATACAGACGCATAATCGACGGGTTCCAGAAATTTGCTACGAAACGATATTACAGTATCATGCAAGAAAGAATGTGTGGATTTTGGTGACAATCTCCACTGTGCAGCCTACTGAACTCCGAACTGAAGAGTACAGATCTCATTTTATCTCTCAAACCTCCGGTTTTATTTCTGATCATTTTGGAACGCCCACAACCACACTGACACCGGCGAATGTCACGCACTCCGCTGCAGAGTGAAAGATTCATTTTGAGCTTAACTAAGAAGTTTATATTTCAGATTGATTTGTAAGGGAGAGTATTGTACCTTGGAACGCTTTCCAGACTTTCGTCCTGTAATAGAACTTTAATACATTCTCGTACTACGCCCCGATAGCTGAGTGGTCACCGTGATGGATTGCCGTCCTACGCGCCCGGGTTCGATTCCCGGCTGGGTCGGGGATTTTCTGCGCTCAGGGACTGGGTGTTGTGTTGTCTTCATCATCATTTCATCCCCATCCGGCGAGCAGGTTGCCCAATGTGGCGTCGAATGTAATAAGACCTTCACCAAGGCGGCCGGACCTGCCCCGTAAGGGGCCTCCCGGCCAATGACGCCAAACGCTCATTTCCATTACTTCATGTGTACTGCAGGTCACGTATCTAAGGATAGATATTCTATTTAGATTTAAAAGTGTTGCAATCGAGAAAATCTTGTCAGTACTATATTTAATAGTCTAGGTATTGCATTATTATCTACTACACATCAATAATCAGTAAGAGAAATCAGATTAAGAAGGAGTATTATCAAAAACCAGTTACAAGTTAAAAACATTTTGTAACAGAAGCTATTGGCACCTAACACAAATTTCCATTTTCAAGACAGGGAAAATTGTTAAGACATTGAAGAAACTCCGTTCATTTGCACATATAACGTGTTCCGTGGTAGAAGACCTCCGGTTCAAGATACAAGATGGTGCAAGACCAATAATGTATGGCTTAACCATGCAGACGCTATGTAAATAGTTTTAAAATCATACGGAATTCTACTCATCGCGAAACTGTCATGAGCTATTAACAATATCCTCCAAATAGCTTTAATATATTATGCAGCTCCTAAATATGTAGAACTCGTAATATTTTCAAACGCTGCACAAAACACAATCTCATGACTCACACCAACAAAAACAACAGAAAAAGCCGGAAATTGCTTATGGCAGTTTCTAGTGCGTGTTCCCTTCATATGATTCTAAAATCAGTCACTAGAATGAAGCACAGAACAGGAAACATCGTGTGTTCCTAGGTATACTATCCTCCAGGTACAACACTCTCCCTTACAAAGAAGGACAATAATCCATACTTATGCCAATGGGAACTCATAAACCACACATTCACATTTATTTCACAAGCGGCTTGTTTGCAGAACAATGTTTATTATGTAATGGTCCTACTACATTCGCCACACATTCAGTTTTTATTCCACAGCAAAACGTGGTTTTGAACTGATGCATTAAAAATGTTGTTTCAAGGATTGAGTAAAGGTTGCAAGTGGGGGATAATCTTCTCATTAATTGTTCTGGAAAATCTGTTACATGTTCAGTTTACCAGCCGCCACGCAATTTTAAAACCAATGGGACTGAGAACCTGGACGGGAAACAATACGCCTGGTAGTGTGGAGTCTATAGATGCTGTTGCCGAGTTAAAAGAAGACTTGAATTAAACTATGTAAATGCCAGTCTTTGTTTTGCGTTCTTCCTCGACTGGTGCAATTCTTTTATTGTGCGAGACCAGAATAATAGAACTTGGTATTGCTTGGAATTCTTTAAAAGATAGGTGTTACAAGGTGCAACGACTGTAAATGTCGTTTCAGAATATACGCCGGATATTCATCTACAGCTACATCTACATTGTTACTCTGCAATTCACACGTTAAGTGCCTGGCACAGGGTTCATAGAACCATTTTCATACTACTTCTCTACCATTCCACTCTCGAATGGTGCGTGGGAAACAGGAACACTTAAATCTTTCCGTTCGAGCTCTGATTTCTCTTATTTTATTATGATGACCATTTCTCCCTACGTAGGTGGGTGTCAACAAAATATTTTCGCATTCGGAAGAGAAAGTTGGTGACTGAAATTTCGTAAATAGATTTCGTCTCGAAGCAGACCGCCTTTGTTTCAGTGACTGCAGCCCCAACTCACCCCTATTGCGCGATAACACGAAACGGGCTGCCCTTCTTTGCACTTTTTAAATGTCCTCCGTCAATCCTACCTGGTAATGATCCAACACAGCGCAGCAATAGTCCAGCAGAGGATGAACAAGTGTAATGTAGGCTGTCTCTTTAGTGGGTTTGTCGCATCTTCTAAGTGTTCTGACAACAAAGAGCAGTCTTTTTTTCGCCTTCCCCACAATATTATCTATGTGGTCTTTCCAGTTTAAGTTGCTCGTAATTGTAATTCCTAGGTATTTAGTCGGATTGACAGCCCTTAGTTTTGTGCGATGTATCGTATACCCAAAATTTATCGGATTTCTTTTAGTACCCATGTGGATGACCTTTCCCTTGTTTGCCACTTTTCGTACCATACAGAAATTCTCTCTAGATCATTTTGTAATTGGAATTGATCGTCTGACGATTTTACTAGACGGTAAATTACAGCATCATCTGCAAACAATCTAAGGGGGCTGCTCAGATTATCGCGTAGATCATTTATGTAAATTAGGAACAGCAGAGGGCCTATGACACTACCTTGCGGAACGCTAGATATAACTTCCGTTCTACTCGATGATTTACCGTCTATCACTACGAACTGTGACCTCTCTGAGAGGAAATCACGAATCTAGTCACACAACTGATGCACGCAATTTGATTAATAGTCGCTTGTGAGGAACATTATCAAAAACCTTCTGGAAATCTAGGAATGTGGAATCGATCCTAGATCCCTTGACGACAGCACTCATTAGTTCTTGGGAATAAAGAGCTAGCTGCGTTTCATAAGAACGATATTTTCTGAATCCGTGTTGGTTATGTATTAATAAGTCATTTTCTTCAAGGTGATTCATAATGTTCGAGTCCAGTATATGCTCCAAAATCCTATTGCAAATTGAGGTCAGTGATATGGGTCTGTAATTCAATGGGTTGCTCTTATTTCCTTTCTTGAATATTGGTGTGACCTGTGCTACTTTCCAGTCTTTAGGAACAGACCTTTCGTCAAGAGAGCGGTTGTATATGACTGCTAAGAAAGGCGCTATTGTGTCTGCATTCTCTGAAACGAACCTGATTGGTATACCATTTGGACCGGAAGACTTGCCTTTCTTAAGTGATTTGAGTTGTTTCGCAACACCTAAGATACCTACTTTTATGTCACTCTTGCTAACAGCTGTTCTGGTTTCGAATTCTGGAATATTTACTTCGTCTTCTTTCGTGAAGGAATTACGGAAAACTGTATTTAGTAACTCCGCTTTAGTGGCACCATCATCTGTAATATTTCCAGCGCTATCGCGCAGTGACGGTATTGACTGTTTTTTTGTTTTTTTTTTGCCACTGGTGTACTTTACATACGACCAGAATCTCTTTGGGTTTTCTACCATATTTTGAGACAATGTTTCATTGTGGAAACTATTAAAAGCATCTCGCATTACGTCCGCACTAAATTTCGAGCTTCCGTGAAACTTAGCCAGTCTCGGGGGTTTTGCGTTCTTCTGAATTTGGCATGCTTTTTTCGTTGCTTCTGCAACAGTGTTCTGACGTGTTTTGTGTACCATGGTGGATCAGTCCCGTCTCTTACTAACTTATGCTGTATGAATCTATCCATTGCTGTCGATACTGTATCTTTGAATTTGAGCCATGTCTGGTCTACATTTACATAATTAGCAATTCATTGTTTTTCTGCTACATTTGAGAGGGCATGAGTGACACTGTGGTGATTCATTTTAATTAATTACAGTGCAGCGCAGTTTCTTTTCATTTGGTGACTGCCACTCGAATTGGGGAGAGATATTTATTCCTTGATTTTGGCGTATTATTCCCTGGAACTGTTCCACTCCTGGAGCGTTGGAACTTTATTGACACAGGGAGTTGGACCAAACAATCTGTCAGATCGCAGAGTTTATGGACACATAATGTCTAGTTTACTGGACTAGTGATAGTATTAGCGGAGTTTAATGTTAGGTCCCTGTAACTGTCGATTTACCCAGGTCAAATTAGCAGAACTGACATTATGAGGGGACTAACGCTCGGGAACTGAAAACTAAAATTTTCTGTTAGACGCTGTAGTTCAGGAATAAATAGTTCTGCCGCAGCTGGAACGTTTAGGTTCTACGCGGCCCAGTCACATTAATGTGACCACCTGTCAAAAGCCTGAATAACCACCTTTTGCAGTGCGAGACCTGCAGGAAGAGATGTACCGTTAGGGATGAGGAGCGACGCTGATGCCAGTGCTGTGGTCAGCTGAGCTACATTTCACGGCTGAGGATCCATGGTGTCCCACACATTCTCGATTGCGTTTAAATCCTGGGGGTTTGGCGGCCAGGAGAGTATGGTAAACTAATACAGGTGCTATTCCAACAACACAAGTACACTGTGAGCTGTATGTATTGTCCTGCTGGTAGATGCCACCGTGACGAGGAAAAACAAACTGCTTCTAGGGTTGGTAGTGGTCCCAAAGGATAGATGCATACTTGTGCTGATCTATTGTGCCTACCAGAATGATGGGATCACGCAGGAAATGCCACGAAAACATTCCCTGGACCCTCTTGACGACTGTTGCAGGGCTGTACACGTCAAAGGCCATCTGTCCAAGGGATGATTTTTGCTGGCGCAAGCATTCCAGGCAACATAGAGGTTGCGAGAAGATCGATAATAGACACCAAAGTAAGCGAGCCTATCAGGAGAGAGGCGAAAGACAAACTCGCTAGAAACGCGCCGCCTGCACCCTCTCGACCGCCAGTATTTACATCGCCGCCGCGGACCAGACGCCCAGTCAGTCAGGCATCCAGTGAGTCAATGAGTAAAGTCAACAGTCGGAGCCCAGAGGGAGTCGCAGTCGCAGTTAGCTCAGCCTCTAGCTCAGAGTCAGGCAGCACATAACGACCAGAGTAGTGTGCATAGTGGGACTTGTACTTCACCAGCAGTGAGGCTAAAGTGGACTATTACAGAAGGGCTTGTGCCACAACACCTGGAATATCTTAAATAGCTTTCTGTGCTGGCTAATGGAGAACTCTGTTAATATATTCGTGCAGTTGCGTTATAGAAAGAGGATACCAGCCACCGCCGGCCGAAGTGGTCGTGCGGTTAAAGGCGCTGCAGTCTGGAACCGCAAGACCGCTACGGTCGCAGGTTCGAATCCTGCCTCGGGCATGGATGTTTGTGATGTCCTTAGGTTAGTTATGTTTAACTAGTTCTAAGTTCTAGGGGACTAATGACCTCAGCAGTTGAGTCCCATAGTGGTGAGAGCCATTTGAACCATTTGATACCAGCCACCAACAACATCCTGTCATTGCTTCCCGTGGTACAGCTCCACAGGGACAACGAGACGACACAAAATGATTAATCTGAAAAAGCCACGTTTCGCGGCTCAGTGGATGTCCAGTTGCGGTATTGGCGTGCAAATTCCAGCCTTCATCGCCGACGAACAGCAATGCGCATAAGTGCATGAACCAAGCGCCTCCTGCGGCTGTCCATACGCAGCAACGTTCGCTGAATGGTCGTCGAGCAGACAGCTGGTAGCCCCTTGGTTCACCTGAGCGGTCAGTAGTTCAACAATTGTACTGCTATTCGCCTGTACACATCCCCACAGACGTCGTTCAGCCTTGGTCATCTGTTGCCTCGACACCGGTTTTGGATAGCACCATTTTGCCACACGCCGTATACAAGGTGCGACAATAAAGTAATGAGACTGATGTGAAAAAATGTTGCTTACCGTTTTAGTCAAGTTTAGTGTTGTCTCGTTCAAAGTAGTTCCCTTCTGATTGAACACACTTTTTCCATCGCTTCTGCCATTGACGGTAACATTTCTGGAATTCATCTTCTGTAATATCCTCCAAGACCCTCGTCACAGCTTTTTGGACATCTTGTGTTGTTTGAAAATGGTGTCCCTTGACCGCCGTTTTGACTCTTGGAAATAGAAAAAAAAGTCGCACGGAGCGGTATCTGGTGAATAAGGTGGCTGTGGTAGTACTGAAATTTGTTTTGAGGTTAAAAATTTCTGTACTGACAGAGCAGTATGGGATGGCGCATTATCGTGAAGCAGAATCCAATTATCAGCAATGTTGGACACAAAGAACTCTTTTACGAAGTCTTCCTGCAATTTCTTTGTAGTAATATTGGTTAAGTGTTTGTCGAGGAGGCACCCACTCTTTATGAACAATTCTCTTGGAATCAAAGAAGCACACAAGCATGCAATTCACATTTGACTATGACATGCAAGCTTTTTTTGGTCCGGGTGAATCATTACGATCTTTGGTGTTTTGTCTCTGGATCGTACTGAAAAAACCAACTTTCATCACCAGTGATAACACGGCTCAACAATTCTGGATTGATTTCCATTTGCTCTAACCAATCGGCTGCCACATTTTTTCATGTTTCTCGCTGTTGTGGTGTGAGATTTTTGGGGACCATTTTTGCACAGATGTTTCTCATACCAAGGTCTTCAGTTATTATTAGATGAACCATTTCTCGATTGATGTTCAGTTCTTCTGCAATCATTTTCACGGATAATCTTCGATCAGATCATACGAGCTCACGCACCCTGGCTAAGTTGACATCCGTCCGTGAAGTTGATGGTCGTCCACTGCGGTCTTCATCTTCAACACTCGTTCTGCCTTCACTAAACATTTTGTGCCAACGAAAAGCTTGAGTTCTTGACATAACCTCCTCTCCAAAAGCCTTCTGAAGCTTACCGTAAGTTGTCGTCTCGTTTACACCCAATATAACACAAAAAGAAATGGCATACCGTTGCGCAATATTATGCGGTTCCATTTCCGTGTTTAGAGACACAAGCACGTTAACTTATTACAGCACAACTCATGACTGAACAGTTGCATCGATGTGCCGCTTGGACTAGAATCAGCTTATAGACCAAGGTCAAAGATATTGTGCCTACGCAAGCCTGCAGGGTTGCCACATCTTGCAAAGAAAATCAGTCTCTTTACTTTATTGTCGCACCTTGTACTTTAACCACAGCGGCATGGGAACAGTTTATAAACTTAGCCATTTCGGAAATGCTTGCACCCGTGGCATAAAAGCCATTCATAATACCGATTTGGACATCAGATAAATCCGTCAGTTTCCGCATTACGACAACGACTGCTCTGTTTGCCGTGTCCCCACGACGCGCTTTAAGCGGAATGTTCGGAAACTCCCTTAAATACTTTAGGTCCTATCGGTGGGAGTGAGTAGATAATGTTTTGAACTTTTACAAGTAATTGTTTACAGTTCCGCTCGTTAATAGCCAAAGAAATTGATCATGCCCAATTGAAGGGTTTTCTTGAACGTGATGTCGAACGGTCTCTTCCAATTCGGGTGTGCGACGTCGCCTTGGAGCGCCACAGTCACGTTTGCTGATAGTGAAGGTAACCTTTCTCGAAGCCCTTGCGTAATTACGGCGAAAAGGGTATGCGATGGAGTCGGACGTTGTGGAGAACGATCTTGATAAAGATAACGAACAGCATTTCTGTTACTGTGAGCTTCGCCATTCAGAAGGATCATGTCGATGTATTCTACAAACGTGTACTCATCCAAGTTGTGTGGCGTCGACAGTTACTTCCGTAAGTTGGCACTACGAGAGAAGTCTAACTACGCCGACCACAGCGCCCTCTGGCCGACGCTGTGGAGCTCAGCGTGGGCCGTCTGAATTTCTGCCCATTTCATCAAGAGCAGACGGCCTGCAAATATCGCTTCTACTACCGAGTGGGCTAGCTTGCTATTGAGACTTTGTATTAGCCTGGACTACGGCTTCACACCTACGTGATCATACTAGCCAAAGTTATCTATGCCTTTGATATTTACTTGTGTTTCTGACTCTAGTAAAAAGTGTTAAAGTTACATGCAGTACCGCAGTGCTTCACCTCTCCTGCTCCTACTCGCTTTCTTCACTCTCGGCCTATATTACAGAAGCAGTTCACAGGAGCAGACCCACGCGCTGCCTATCCTGGCGGGATACAAAATGTTGCTCCAACACTCACTGACACGTGAATGAGGTGAGAGAGGTAGGATTGACGTCAAATGACATCAGTCGATCTTACGTACTCACTCTCCACCATGACTACCCGGTTGCATACCTACCTAGCAAACATGTCTTCAAACGGCTGCAGCACGGAAACGGTATGTTTCCGGACGTGGGCTTCTATTCAGAATATAATGTATTCAGTCCCCTCTACAAGTCCAAGAGGTTTGTAAAGGGAATTTTAGAGCAGCCTGTACATCGTGTGCTGCTAGTGCTGCTGCCTGCCGTTTGTGAGTGGTTCTTGCACGCTGACCTCGAACATAGCTGGTGGTCACATTAATGTGCCTGGACCGTGTAGTATGGTTCATTTTCACCTGTGTTGATTTTTGCTGTTAATTTATTATAGGCCCCATAGAAGTCTTAGCAGCAGCATTATTTCTCTAATCTAAAATAACTGCCGGGTGTCTGATAGTGTGGAACCGTAGAAAGGCAGCGGCGTACGACTTTGGGCCCTATGTTTGGAGGCCAATATGAGAATACTCGGCGCGAAGAGGAGTGATGGCCTCTGGCGCTTGTTCGCTCTGATGAGCCAGCCATTAGCACGCAGATGAGGCTCAGCGTCACTTCTACTGAAGTTGTAATAGAGCGACACGTCTGAGTGACGGGGAGGAGGTAAGTCGTATGGTGTATCATTGGATTTCACACTGAACTAACAGTATTTCACGGTTGCCGTAATGTCTATTCATGGGAAAATCGAGACAGTGATATGAATGGGAAACGCAATGACAACATCCGCCCATAGACTTCACACTGGTGTTTTAAGTTCTCCAATGTACATTTCCAAGCACAACTTCATCATCAGGGCCCTAGTTGTTATCGAAGGACATTCATTGCTGTCCCAACAAGCTAGAAACTCGTATCTGCGAATTTTGCTGATTTCTGTTGTTATAACATCGCTGTGAAGTAACTTCTACATGTTCAACACAGTTATGTACTGAGGTGATAAAAAATCATGGGATAGCGATATACACGTAGACAGATGGCGGTAATATGGCGTATACAAGGTATAAAGTGGTAGTGCGTTGACGGGGTCGTCATTTGTACTCAGGTGAGTCATGTGGTAGTTGGAACTAGATGCACGGGACATTCCATTTCGGAAGGCGTTAGGGAATTCAATATTCCAGTATCCACAGTGTCAAGAGTGTGCCAAGAATACCAAATTTCAGCCACTAGCTCTCACCAAGGGCAACGCAGTGGTCGACGGCCTTCACTTAAGGAACGAGAACAGTGGCGTTTGCGTAGACTTGTCAGTGCTAACAGACAAGCAACACTGCTTGAAATAGCAGCAGAAATCAATGTGGGGCGTACGACGAACTTATCGGTTACGACAGTGCGGCGAAATCTGGCGTTGGTGGGCTATGGCAGCAGACGACGGACCGCTTTTGCTAACAGCACGACATCGCCTGCAGGTCTCTCCTGGGCTCGTGACCATATCGGTTGGATCCTAGACCACTGGAAAACCTTTGGGCTGGTCAGATTAGTCCCAATTTCGGTTGGTAAGAGCTGATGGTAGGGAGCGAGTGTGGTGCAGACCCCACGTAGCCATGGACCCAGGTTGTCAACAAGACACTGTGCAAGCTGCTGGTGGCTCCATAATAGTGTGGGCTGTGTTTAGATGGAATGGAGTGGGTCTTACGGTTCAGCTGAACCGATCATTGTCTGGAAATGGTTATGTTCGGTTACTTGGAGACCATTTCCAGCCATTCACGGTCTTCATCTTGCCAAACATGTCACTGGACCACAAATGTTCACGATTGGTTTGAAGAACATTTGGGACAATTCGAGCTAATTATCTGGCCACCCAGATCTTCCGACACAAGCTACTGCATCGGCAACACTTCCGCAATTATGGACGGTTCAATATCTCTGCAGGGGACTCCCAACGATTTGTTGAGTCCAAGCCACGTCCAGATGCTGCACTACGTCGGGCAAAAGGAAGTCCGACACGATATTAGGAGGCATACATGTTGTACTGTATTAGCAAAACAGTATAAACAAGATGTATAAGCCACTAAAATGTGACCTTATATCCAACAAAAACCAGTAAAATACTACAATATGCGCTGACGTTGCAGTGCAGGTCCTTCTATAGCAATTGTAGCCCTTATGGTAAAGCTGTGCTTCCAAATATTCACCTTAAAACACTACTGGGTAGACTTTACCCGGATCTTGTTATTACTTTTTCCACAAAAGTAAGCATTTAAACTTGTTTGTGTGCTTTTTCTGTTGTTAGCATGTACCTCTCACGATACTTTCTCAATTACTCAATATTAATAACCCCTACACTCCTGATTCTTTACAGAATCGAACTCTTATGTATAAAGTAAAGAAGTAATAAATAAAAACTTCATGAACAACGAATATTTAGCAAGTCATAAATCACGGTCCTTGTTCTCGTGGTCTTGCGGTAGCGTTCTCGCTTCCCGCGCACGGGGTCCCGGGTTCGATTCCCGGCGGCGTCAGAGATTTTCCCTGCCCCGAGATGACTGGGTGTTGTTGTGTCGTCTTCATCATCATCATTCATCCCCATTACGGTCGGAGGCAGGCAATGGCAAACCACCTCCGCTAGGACCTTGCCTAGTACGGCGGTGCGGGTCTTCCGCATTGTCCCCTACGCTCCTCGGAGTATGGGACCTCATCATCAAATCACGTTAGGCAACCGGAGCCCGCGGGCTGTATCTGGCGCACGACTGGTTTCAGTCCAGCCCGCGGAAGAAATTCATGGTAGAGAGACCGAGCCGCTGCAGAATTTTGCAACGGAAGTTTTTGAGATAGCTATTATATAACGTCGTAAGTAAAGAAGCAATGTTCCTGATCGACGACGGGATGAGCACAACGTGAATGTACTCTCAAAAACGCGTGAATTGAGGCATAATTTGTCTGTAAAGGTGAGCCACTCAAATCGGTACGTTACTGGACAGACAATAACATGCTGAACGCTATAGATTTGACTTCATGCGCAAGGAGCGCTTCGCGTCACTGATAAGGTGGCCCATGAGCTTCAGTACATATATGGATCAAGCCCGCGGCTCGTTAAATGTTGCACATGCCTGCCATATATTGTTTTGCTTTCATTGTTTTGTGGGGCTATAAGCACGGAAAAGCTTGCAAAAGGTGTGAAATTATGTTTAAAGTTTGTTGAAAGTCGGTAAGCGCTCTCTTTATCAAACGCTGGATGAATATAATCCGTGTAGCCCGCACTCCGTTTGAAGCGGAAGCTACTTTTTCACGAATCTAAATCTTTATGATGTCATACCTGCTGAACTAAGTGTCGTACAGCAATATAATATTGCATGTACATGTAGTGGTACATGTGGATAATGCCTGCGAAATGTGTTAAGAATGGAGTTAGTAGAAAGAAAATGTAGTAAGCGATAACCCAGTTTTCCTCTCATTATTTTGTGTTTTGCTGTCAGCCAGAAAAAGTTTGTTTAAGGTCTTAAATAGTGTGTAAAGTTTGTTGGAAGTTGCGAAGTGCTCTCATTAATGTACGTCAGTTCCTTTACAAAGTCCATAGCAGTTTCTAAATGATGAAACCATTTCAAAAACCACTGTAGGCTGTCACTTTTAATGAAGCTTCCTGGCAGATTAAAACTGTGTGCCGGGCCGAGACTCGAACTCGGGACCGTTACCTTTCGCGGGCAAGTGCTCTACCATCTGAGCTACCCAAACACGACTCACGCCCCGTCCTCACAGCTTCACTTCTGCCAGTACCTCGTCTTCTACCTTCCAAACTTTACAGAAGCTATCCTGCGAACCTTACAGAACTAGCACTCCTTAAAGAAAGGATATTGCGGAGACATGGCTTAGCCACAGCCTGGAGGATGTGCTAAGGGCCGTTATTGCAGCAAGTACGTTGACTCTACGAAAAAAGAAAACAACTCACCGCGAAAGAATTATCCGAATTGGATGAAAAGTAATAGATGTGATGCTCACGCAAAGAAGATTACAGTTCTAGAAAAAAAAAAAGATGATTTATTCAAAACAAGAGCAAGAAAAAGCTAAGCAAGTCAATAAAGCGTTGATCCACCTCTAGCCTTTATGCAAGCATTTATTCGGCTTGGCATTGATTGATAGAATTGTTGGACATCATGCTGAGGGATATCGAGGCAAATTCTGTCCAAGTGGCGCGTTAGATCGTCATGACACCGAGCTGCCTGAAGGGACCAACCCATAATGGTCCAAACGTTCACAACTGTGGAGATATCAGGCGACCTTGTTGGCCAATGTAGGATTTTGGAAGCAAGTACACAAGAAGCACAAACTCTCGCCGTGTGTGGTCTGGCATCATCTTGTTGATATGTAACCCAGGATGGCTTGTCATGAAGAGCAACAAAACGGGGCACTGAATAACGTTAACAAACCGCTGTGCAGAAAGGTGACGCGGACGATAACCAAAGGAGTCCTGCTAGGAAAATAAATGGCACACCAGATCATGACTCCTGGTTGTCGGGCCGTGTGATGGGCGACAGTCAGGTTGGTATCCAGTCGCTGTTCAGGGCGTCTCCAGACTCTTGTTTGGCCTAAAATCACATTGACTGGAGTAGAATTGTCTTCAGACATGAGTTCCGCTTCGAACTGGGGCCCAGTGAGCAGCGAAGATGTGTCTGGAGACGCCTCCCGACAGTGGTGGATACCAACCTGACTATCGTTCACCACACGGCCATTACTCTTCACAGCAGGACCCCTTTGGTTGTCATCCGAGGCAACCTAACAGTACAGCGGTACGTTGACGACATCCTACGCCCCGTTTCTATTCCGTGCTTACACTTCAGCAAGATAATGCCCGCTCCCACACGGCGAGAGATTCTACTGCATGTCTTCGTGCTTGCCAAACGCTGCCTTTGCCAGCAAAGTCGTCTGTTCTCTCACCAATTGAGAACGTTTGGAGCACTATGGGCTGGGTCCTCCAATCGTCTCGGGATTTTGACTATCTAACGCTCCAAGTGGACAGAATTTGGCACCGTATCCCTCAAGAGGACTTCGAACAGCTCCATCAATCAATGGCAAGCCGAATAACTGCTCGCATAAGGGCCAGAAGTAGACCACCACATTGTTGACATGCTCTGTTCGTGAACCTCTTTCTCTCGAATAAACCATCCAGTTTTTCTGGTATTGTAATGCTTTTTTTGTCTGTATAGGTACATCACATCTATCCATTTTCGTCGCATTCGGATGATTCCACATTATTGGCCAGTTGGCCAGTATGGGCTCGCGATCAGGCAACCATAAATCAATTTTTATTCGATTCTCACAGTTATCAGAACTCTAATGATATATGTATGTACATATACATGAGATCTTTGTAACAACTTTTCAAAATACAGAGTACTTATAAATGGTGGAAAAATCGAAATTTTTATGACTTTAAAGTTACAGTCATGTATGCCACCACGCCCCCTGCCCCCTTTATTTCTGTTACAGAAATTAATGAGTTCAATGTTTATGGTGATACCTTGGTAACAAAACTGGAGTGTTGTGGACATGTGCAAAAGAGGATGGGTGCTAGATGGAGGAAGCTACGAGGAGAAATGAAAGGGAAGTTGCTGTCTGATGGAAAATCTCTGTCCGGCCGAGGCAGATTGAAAGAAACTGAAATAGACCTCCTTCAGAGTTGTTATGGACTGGCCATTAGACGAACTGCACCTCTGAATGATGTTACAGCAATGAGAAAAGCTGTATGGGCCACCTACTTTCATAAGTTTCCACAGACGACCACACTGCCCTAAGGGGCAGATTCTTATTTGGTTACCAAAAAGCAAAAGAAAGTGGTCAAATATACCAGATTAAAAACGGGAAGGGGATACAACGAGCAGCGACATATTACAAGGAGGAAACATCCACGAGGTTCCTTCGGAAGAGAAGCTAAATTTAAGCGATATACCTATAATTTTAATGACCTACTATAAACTGGGACAAGAACTGAACCCTTAATTTTGTGGTTGCTTCAAATGAAAAAAATATATCACCCAAAAGTGATGATGTGATAAATCATCAATCCGTGACATTTTGCTCTCCATGTCGCGCGTCCGTCTCCTTCACTTTTCCTGCCACAGCCTCAATCTTCCACATCGATCGATATCTGGTTCAAATGGCTCTGAGCACTATGTGACTTAACTTCTGAGGTCATCAGTCCCCTAGAACTTAGAACTACTTAAACCTAACTAACCTTAAGGACATCACACACATCCATGCGATCGAGATTTCCCACTTCTTCAGTTCCATTAGAATTCATCAACCTTTATTCGAAGTCTTCGTTTATTACTGGAAATAGTAGCAATAAAATACCGAAAATCGGTTGTTTCAGAAACCAGTTATTTACAGCGGTTTTAACAGTTAGGTTAAACTGGGGAACAAAAAGGCAGTATAAACGAAAATCGTTTGTTTCAGCGATAATCGCTATCCGTACTCTCAACACGGCATACAATGACGGCATTGGCAGAGGATAACACGGCGGTAGTTTGTTGATGATGGGCCTGCCTGCGCCTCTGGACTGAGTTTTTAGTTTAATTCTGAACAAAAAGTTGCTTGGTTGCACATGGTAGATGGGGCACTGTACGTATGTACTTTATAACTATTGAAAAAGCAATAAAGAATGGTAGGCATCTGGTGGTGGTATGAAACAAGCGAGTAGTCTTCTGCTGGGAATGCCTGCCGGGTAGATATTTTGCACTACGAGCAACTAAAAATCGGAGGTACGTCTGGCACACGACTGAAATCAGAAAGCGGTCACGTGACTTCCCTCGCTCGCTGCTTTTGAGCGCCATATTGGATTCATTGTATTTTGATTGTTTCCGTATTGTAACTTGCGTGTTACGACAGTAAGCCGCTTTAAGGCAAAGACACAATGGAATATGCATCAGTTTAGGCGCGATTTATTATAATTAAACGTTAGTTAATGACACATCGTCTGGAAAACTAAGAAATATTTAGTGTGAACATTTTTAAAGCAAAATATTATGTGTGATTACTGTGGTCGAGTTGTTAGAGAATGCAGGTTCGAAGCTACATGTATGGTAATGTTTTCAACTTCACGGCTCTAGCACATTCTGGGAGTGTCTTATTCATGTAACAAAAGCATGTTCTGCAATATTCGATGTTATATAGAAGAGCGCGCTCTCTCAGTAATGAGTTCCTTCCATTTTGTAATTTCACTCTGATTAAAAGACGACAGTCGAAATTGTTGCCAGTGAAACAGTTGACAATGACATTATTTTATATTCCTACTTGTCACAAATGTTTGATCGTTTTTTTCCGACTATATCATGATTTCTGAGGGTGTGGTTTGGCAAGAATCTAAAGAGTGCAGCTTAAATTGCTGCGGGTAAAACGAGGAACAATCATGTTTATAGTCTTACTTGTCACCAATACTTTGCTGTTTCAAAAATGGCCCTGAGCATTATGGGACTTAACAGCTGAGGTCATCAGTCCCCTAGAACTTAGAACTACTTAAACCTAACTAACGTAAGGACATCACACACGTCCATGCTCGAGGCAGGATTCCAACCTGCGACCGTAGCGGTCGCACGGTTCCAGACTGTAGCGCCTAGAACCGTTCGGCCACTCCAGCAGGAACCTAGGAACTTTAAACTTCAACGAATAATCGAGCAGAAATCGCATATAATTGTATAGTCTTGCTTATCACAAGTATGTAGCTGTGATTGAATGCTTAACGACGCTTTCGTGAATTTGTCGGTGAAGACAAAGCTCGCGCCACACCAGCGATGGACCTCACGTGACCGCTTTCCGATTTCAGCCGACTGCGAGAAGTACTTCCGATCTTGTCACTCGTCTCCCCCCCGCTGTACCTCCTCTTCTCCTCACCCCTACAGCTACACATAATTATGAAAGGACATGGGTCTCCTCGAGAGACAAGTCTGTATATGGCAGACGTGTGGAGCTTGTAGTACGGCCGACGTGCCTGTGCTCACACGGCTCTGCTTCCCAGAAGTTTGGAGGTTGCACCGCGGGCGCACATCTACGGCACGGCACGGAGCAGTGTCCCGGCGCAGACTGATATATGAGCCGGCTCCGCCCAGCTGAACCCGAATCTCCAAGCGACTGTCTCTCCCGCTTTCCTTTGAAGGCCCCAGTTCTCCGAGAAAGGGTCCTGGAGCGTGACGAAACCTCGCCGCGTCCGCTGCCTTCCCCTAGACCCGACTATCATCTGTCTACCGCTTCTCGGCGGCGGAAGTATAACTCATCCCGCGTAGCGTGGCGCGCTTCCTAGAATTTACCGAAGCAGGCAATAAGTTATACACGTAGAGCCCTTTGAGGGCCCGTTCACAATAGCACACGCACGTTTTTTGTTTCTCGGCGTGGCAAATGTCGACTGGAATACACTCTTGATAATCTGAAGCTGGTAGGTGTAATACTCAGGGAGCGAAATGTTATCTGCAGCTCGTACGAGAACCAGGTAGCAGTTACAAGAGTTGGGAGACATGAAGGGGAAGCAGAGGTCGAGAAGGGGGCGTGTAAAATTTGTAGCTTATCATTGATGTTATCCAGTCTAGTGAGCAAGTAACGAAGAAAACCAACGAGAATTTCGGCAAGGGCATTAAAGCTCAGAGAGAGAAAATAAAAAGTTTGAAGTCTGCTGATGACATAGTAGTTCTGTCAGAGACGGCAAAGAACTTGGAACATCGGTTGAAGGAAGTGGATTTTGTATTGAGTAGAGGATGAAGAAGAAAATCAACAATAGTAAAGCAAGGGTAGGGGAATTAAATCTGACGTCACTGTAAGATTTAGCTTAGAAAAAGAGACACTAAAAGCAGTAGATGAGCTTTATTACTTCAGCAACAAAATAATTGACGATGAACTAAGTAAATATATAAAATGCGGTCTGGCAATAGCAAGAGTTTTGAAAAAAAAAATTGTTCTCAGCGGATATAAATTTAAACGTTGGAAATCGTTCCTGAACTATACTACTGGCCATTAAAATTGCTACACCACGAAGATGAGGTGCTACAGACGCGATTTTTAACCGACAGGAAGAAGATACTGTGATATGCAAATGATTAGCTTTTCAGAGCATTCACACTAGGTTGGCGCCGGTGGCGACACCTACAACGTGCTGACATGAGGAAAGTTTCCAACCGATATCTCATACACAAACAGCAGTTGACCGGCGTTGCCTGGTGAAACGTTGTTGTGATGCCTCGTGTAAGGAGGAGAAATCACGTTTCCGGCTTTGATAATGCCCGGATTGTAGCCTATAGCGATTGCGATTTATCGTATGGCGACATTGCTGCTCGCGTTGGTCGAGACCCAATGACTGTTAGCAGAATATGGAATCGGTGGGTTCAGGAGGGTAATACGGAACGCTGTAGTGAATCCCAACGGTCTCGTATCACTAGCATTCGAGATGAACGGCTGTAACGGATCGTGCAGCCACGTCTCGGTCCCTCAGTCAACAAATGGGGACGTTTGCAAGACAACAACCATCTGCACGAACAGTTCGACGACGTTTTCAGCAGAATGGACTATCAGCTAGGAGACCATGGCTGCGGTTACCCTTGACGCTGCATCACAGACAGGAGCGCCTGCGATGGTGTACTCAACGACGAACTTGGGTGCACGAATGGCAAAACGCCATTTTTTCGAATGAATCCAGGTTCTGTTTACAGCATCATGATGGTCGCATCCGTGTTTGGCGACATCGCGGTGAATGCACATTGGAAGCGTGTATTCGTCATCGCCATACTGGCGTATCGCCCGGAGTGATGGTACGGGGTGCCATTGGTTACACGTCTCGGTCACCTCTTGTTCGCATTGACGGCACTTTGAACAGTGGCTCTACCCTTCATTTGATCCCTGCGAAACCCTACATTTCAGTAGGATAATGCACGACCGCATGTTGCAGGTCCTGTACGGGCCTTTCTGGACACAGAAAATGTTCGACTGCTGCCCTGGCCAGCACAATCTCCAGATCTCTCACCAACTGAAAACGTCTGGTCAATGGTGGCCGAGCAACTGGCTCGTGACAATACGCCAGTCACTACTCTTGATGAACTGTGGTATCGTGTTGAAGCTGCATGGGCAGCTGTACGTGTACACGCCATCCAAGCTCTGTTTGACTCAATGGCCAGGCGTATCAAGGCCGTTATTACGGGCAGAGATGGTTGTTCTGGGTACTGATTTCTCAGGATCTATGCACCCAAATTGCGTGAAAATGTAATCAGATGTCAGTTCTAGTATAATATATTTGTCCAATGAATACCCGTTTATCATCCGCATTTCTCCTTGGTGTAGCAATTTTAATGGCCAGTAGTGTATTTATCTGAAGTGTAGTCTCGTACTGAGGTTAAACATGGACGATAAACAGTTCAGACGAAAAGATAATACAAGATTTTGAAATGTGGTGCAACAGAAGAATGTGCAGTTTAGATTAAGAGGTAATGAATCAAATTGCGAAGAAAATGAATTTGTTACACAATTGAACTAAAAGAGAAATCTGTTGAAGACACATCCTGAGGTATCAAAGAATACTTAAATTGACTATGAAGGGAAGTGTGGGGGTAAAAATTTTAGAGGCACAGCAGGGCTTGACTACAGTAAGCTTAAGCAGTTATACGGAGATTAAGAGGCTTTTTTTTTGGTCAATTTATTGGCTTTTGGGAAGCGCCCATTCAGCCATCTCACTAGTGGAGAATCGCTTGGCAAACCGCTGCGCTGACTGCGCATCTACTTAGGAAGAGAAATGCTGAATGGTTTTGAACAAGACTGACTACCATGGAGAGCTGCAGAAGACCAATGTTAGGACTGAAAACGAGAACAACAAACACGTACGAAATATTCTGTTACGTTAGAACATGGACATTTGCAGATTAACATGGTTGCTATTTTAAACATATTCTTAACGTAAAAGACTCGCAAGATAATTTTATATTAATTTGTTTAGAATAACCACAGTTACCGAACTCGACTGAGGCAGTTAATCTTCGAGGACCTGGTATGATTTCTCGTTAAGCTCTCATTCTAACGTTATACTTCTAACATTCTGCGTGGTGTCTGTTGTTCTATGTCGTGTCTCCCTACCACTTTCGCGCAACGACGCTCTGAGGGTGTTTTTTAGGGAATTGACTAGTTTGAACCTGGGACCTGTTGCTGGTAAGGAGACGCCAGACCACACATGACATGTAGAGTTCAAAAGAGTTCAGTGAGACTAGCGATGATATAACCAAATACTTAATGATTTCAGCGTCAGCTCCACTGCACTCCCTGTAAAAGAATCTTAATACTAACTAAATTTAGTGGAAGGGGTTCAAGGCTTTCCTATTTTTAGTTAGCTGGTAAAATAACGTCGAAAAAGCAGTTAAGTTTACCATTGGAAATTTTATTCTACTCACAAAACAATGTTTATAAATTGCACTATTGATAAAAGGAAATGTTTTAATACAGGATGATAAAAACCAACTGCGTTCACCAAAAATGTGAACAAATATTCCCTGAATGGTTTCCAAGTTCTACAATGGATCGAAGGATGACCTACGCCACATCACATCTATAATCTAGGTTTAAATTAAGTTTCACAAAAGAGAAAACTATCAAAATGGTCTACAGTGACCCTCAATTATCTTTAATTACTTATCTAACTTGTCGTAAATTACAGTGGTTGATGTGGCTTCTCAATAATTATATAACAGAAAAATCATCGCGTTTCAGATTTTAACTTACATAGCAAATGTGAATACCATGAGCTTTAATTGACGATCGACACTAGTATTACGCAAAAAGGGGATGTGACAGATGAGACTTCTGCAGTTCTGAGTGAAGCCTTATGTGCTCAAAAATGCGGCATCGCGTGCGTTCATTACCTTGTCGGTGTTCGTCAGGGGGCGGCAGCCGGCGCAGCTCCATACAGCTCGCCATCTCGGAAGCAACTCCATTCCTGACTTCTCCTTACTACAATTTACCGAAGTTGGTTAAAAAAAAAACTATCTGGCTGTGTTTTCATCTGACCAATCAGGGTCTCAATGTTAACCTTAAGCTCCGCCTACAAAAATTCTGTCTATCCAATGAGAAACGTTGTAATTTTCGTGGTGGGGCAATGTTTTTAAAGTTTGCAACGTAACAGAGACGCGAAAAAGTCTCACGCTAAAACTTGCAGCTGGTGTGGCCCTTTTAGTGTTATCGTAAGATCTATACTGTTCTTCTGGAGGGCTCTATCTTTTAACATGAGCTGGGGGGCGGGGGGGTGGTGGTCCTGGCGGTTACTTTTCGTGGTGGGGCAAGGTTTTTAAAGTTTGCAATGTAACAGAGACGCGAAAAAGTCTCACGGTAAAACTTGCGGCTGGTGTGGCCCTTTTAGTGTTATCGGAAGATCTATACTGTTCTTCTGTAGGGCTCTAGCTTTTAACATGGGCTGGGGAGTGGTCCTGGTGGTTAGCTGCCAACGTGGGTGTCCATCCCTTATCGTAGGGCCTTCTAGCTTAACACGGTTCTGCTCTCGGCTTCTGTTCTCGTTTCTCCCCTCGGAACTGCGTCTGTCTCACGGTGGGAAGGTATGACATGCATTTAGGCATTCTTGGGTTAGTCTGTGGTATTCCATTTGCTCACTCGTTACTCGTATTACTTTGGTTAATTTAATGTCACGATTTATTCGGAGCTATGTGACATACTACTGGATTTGCTTATAATGTCAGGATTTTCATGGAAGGTGTTGGATTTGCCTGACACCTTACATACTATCTTTCCAGTGTTGAGTATAGTAGCATAAACTTGAAAGGGAAGAAATGCGTAAATGGACAGACTGCAGTGAAATATTTAATTATGATTATAATAGTAATAAAAATTAAATACATTTTGGCGCGACATGTAGCTGGAGAATCAATGGTAGATGGACGAAAGAAATTCTGTTCTGTATTCCAATAGATCAGAAACGGTTAAGATGACGACCTCACTGAAGGTTGTTAAATGTTGTTAAAAACATGCTGAGACAATTTGGATGCGTACAGCTCAAGAAAAATGTATAGGATGGTTTTATCCACTAGTGGGAGTCAAATGGCGAATGACGAAGACGACGGTGACGTAGGGTATACATACACAATACGTCCGTTCGACCAATTCAAGAAGGGAATCATTTAATAGAAGACAGACCGAATAACTGAAATCCTGCCTCGCTCTTTCTACTTGTATTTCTCTCTCTCTCTGTCTACAACACACACACTCATACACCACACACACACACACACACACACACACACACGCACACACACACACACACACACACACACACATAGAGGGCGAGCATGCGTGTCCACGTAGAAACACTGTTGTAGGAGGTTAGTTATAATATTAAGCACCGATATAAAAATTGTAGCTGTACATAACAGGTTCTGATGGATGACACCTTCAGGTAGTGTCGTGTTAACCATGCAGTGGAAGCAGTTTTATTTTGGGAAGAGATCGTATTACAATTTCATTCAAGTAAGGGTGTTATTTAGCATTAATGTGATAGAAAAATCTTATTGAAACACTTAACTGTAATACAGAGAGAGAGAAAGGGTCTATCAGTACTTAAGTGTAGGAGGCGCAATCCCAGTACAGCCGCTAGAAACACATGGAAATAGATAGCACCACTCTTAGCTTTCGTAACCACAGCTTCATTCCTGAAAGAGATTTCGTTCAGGTGCTTAGATGGTAGTGATGGCAATTATCTCAGATTCCTAGCCAAGAGCCCCCTTTGCACGAGGAGTGAGGCAGAAGGAAAATAGTCACAGAGAGTCGGTCACAGTTAGTATATTTGTAAGCACTAAGCCGGCTTCAGCTCAAAAGCACTCGAAAGGAGGACTAGAGATAAGTGAAGGTTCGTTATGAAGGTGAAATAGAGGAGAAGTAGGCACATGGAAAAATTAAAGTAAACAAAGAAGTAGACAGAAGAACATTATAAATTGGCCAAGAAAAGATTTAATAAATAGAGAAGAAAAAAGAAAAAAGCATGTGCACCGATAGGAGCGAAGGGTAAATGCATGAAAATAAGACATACTAAAAAAAATAGCACACTGCTAAGGAACAATGGCGGAAGAATGGAGGGGGCATCATCAAGGTCACGTTACCAATAAGTAGCTCGCACTCTAACTAAATTCACTTAGGAATTATCTGACTTCCTTAGATTTTCATCTTTGCATGGGCTGCTCCAACAGTTCAATACGAAGTAACATTCACCTATGCGTTTTAATAGTTACTTTTTAGCAGCGCTTTATTTCGTCTTGGAAATAAGACTTTAGTTTTTTACACTAATTGTTTGTAATGTTTCTGTGGAGCGCTTTAGAGACGGCAGGCATGGAGGCAGGTTAAAGTGCTTGTATATATTTCAGACGTCCAATGACCATAAATATGTCTTCTTCACTGCAACTGTCACAGTATTTCCATTTTTCCACCACTATGGCAAGAACTCTGTCACTCTAGATACGATCATTGAGTGACAAATGTCATGGGATACCTACCAATATCGTGTCGGACCTCCTTTTGCCCTTCTAGTGCAGCAACTCGATGTGGCATGGACTCAACAAGTCGTTGGAAGCCTGCAGAAATATTGAGCCATGCTGCCTCTATAGCCGTCCATAACTGCGACAGTCTTTCCGGTGCAGGATTTTGTGCATGAACTGATCTCTCGATTATGTCCCATAAACGTTCGATGGGATTCATGTCGTGCCATCTAGGTGACCAAGTAATTAGCTCGAATTGTCCCGAATATTCTTCAAACCAGTCGCGAACAATTGTGGCGTCTGTGACATGGCGCACTGTCATCCATAAGTAGTCCATCATTGTTTGGGAACATGAGGTCCACGAATGGCTGAAAATGGTCTCCAAGTAGCAGAACATAATCATTTCCAGACAACGATTGGTTCAGTTGGACCAGAGGACCCAGTCCATTCCGTGTAAACACATCCATTACAGAACCACCAGCAGCTTGCACAGTGCCTTACTGACAACTTGGCTTCGTGGTGTTTGCGCCACACTCGAAACCTACCATCAGCTCTTATCAAATGAAATCGGGACTCATCTAACCAGGCCACTGTTTTCCAGTCTTCTGGGGTCCAACCGATATGGTCACGATCCCAAGAGAGGCGCTAAAGGTGATGTCGTGGTGTTAGCAAAGGCACTCGTGTCAGTCGTCTGCTGCCAGATTTCACCTCACTGTCATAACAGATACTTTCGTCATACGTCCCGCATTGATTTCTGCGGTTATTTCACGCCATCTTTCTTGTCTGTTAGCACTAACAACTCAACGCAAAAGCCACGGCTCTGGGTTGTTAAGCGAATTCCATCGACCACTGCGTTGTTCGTGGTGAAAGGTAATGCCTGAAATGTGACCTTCTCGACACACTCTTGACGCTGTGGATCTATTGAATTTTCAAACGATTTCCGAAATGGAATGTGCCGTGCGGTTATCTCCAACTGCCATTCCGCGTTCAAAGTCTGTTAATTCACGTCGTGTGGTCATAATCGCGTCGGAAACCTTTTCACATGAATAGCCTAAGTACAAACGACAGCTCCGTCAATGGACAGCCTCTATACCTTGTGTACGCGATACTACCGCCCTCTGTATATGTGCATATCGCTATCCCATTATTTTTATCACCTCTGTGTGTTACTCGGCAACAGACAGAGGCGATGCACTCCAGCCACGAGCGCCGGCCCCAGTTCGTTTCCATTCCACGAAGGTCGTAGGATATGGTCTTGGAAACCGCCGACTGTTCTTCTCGAGCTGCCGGAACCAGCGACCACACTAGGCGCCGGCCGCAAGATATTTCCATTTCGTCATCCGCTTCTGGTACTCCTTGTGTGTCTTTCAAACACGCAAGATCCACAAGCACGCCTTCCCGAGTAAGTTCAAGGACCGCAACTAGCTTAGTCCATTTCCTTGTATTTGAAGTGGAAGGATTACGGTCGTGAGAGGACAATGTTTATATATTTCAGATTGAATTGTGGAGTCTTAAAAGCTGCATGTTAGAAGCTAAATAGTCTATTGGTGATCACACGGGGAAATTTGGTCTGGAGGTGGGGTAAGATTGTACCTAGACTTTAAGCAGGTGCGTGGGGAGAAGCTGCGGTATTTTCATAGAAGGTTATCGCTTTTTGTTGGATGATGTGTGATATTTTCCGAGGTTGCAGTCTACTTTATATGTAAGACTTGGGAAGGAAACGAGGAGCATCTATCGCTATGCGGAAAATCGATTTTGGAGCTTTTGGACCTTCCTGCTGTTGGTGACTGCAGAAAATGACCAGATTTCTGATCCGTGGGTCATGATGGAGTGCAAGAGTGTGTTGAGTAACTGTTTGTATTTCTGATGGAAAGATCGCTGTCTTTAGTGAGTGGGTACATTTGGTGTAGCAGCCCTATTCCTTTGTTGTTGATGTACTCGTTGTGCTACCTGAAGGTGTTCGTGAGCCAAGAGCTTAAACCAGGTATTTTATGTTCGTCTTCCCTTCCACGGTACACAAATTTTATTTGCCGTTAGTTTAGCATCTTGGGATATACGTTTGAAGAAGACGAAAATGAGTTTTGCTACTCTAATGGAGATTTTCCAGAGGTTTACCTAGTGATGAATCTTGTTCAAGCGCTAACAAAGAGAGACAAATGATCTATTAGCTGATGTGAAATGTCATCGTTGTAGATGTAGCTGAATGTTGGTCCCATACAAAGCCTTGAGGGACTTCTGCTGTTATTTCTCGCAGTTGGTTGTTGCAGCACTGAATCATGACGAAGAGCCGGCCGCCTTGGCCGAGCGGTTCTAGGCGCTTCCGTCTAGCGGTCGCAGGTTCGAATCCTGCCTCGGGCATGTATGTGTGTGATGTCCTTAGATTAGTTAGGTTTAAGTAGTTCTAAGTTCTAGGGGACTGATGGGCTCATAGTGCTCAGAGCCATTTGAACCATGACGAAGATGTGGCTATTGTTTCGTAAGCTGTTCCCAATATGAGTTAGAACGCCGGCCGAAGTGGCCGTGCGGTTAAAGGCGCTGCAGTCTGGAACCGCAAGACCGCTACGGTCGCAGGTTCGAATCCTGCCTCGGGCATGGATGTTTGTGATGTCCTTAGGTTAGTTAGGTTTAACTAGTTCTAAGTTCTAGGGGACTAATGACCTCAGTAGTTGAGTCCCATAGTGCTCAGAGCCATTTGAGCCATTTTTTTTTTTTTGAGTTAGAACGCTACGTAACCAGTTAGTAAATTTTAAGCTCTTTCATTTCTGGGGCCTTTGCACCATCATCAAGGGGCACTTACAGTGCTTAGTTCAGGTGCATTGGTTCCAGGAATCCAACGATTTAGGAAGATACAGAATGTTTACGTCTATCACTTTGATAGCTGAATGCTTTAGGTGGATTAGTAGGAATATTTCTTCTTATTAATTCATTTAATACATTTTATAATCTAAATGATAAACTTAGCTAATCCAGTACCGTATTGGGTCACTGTGTTCCGATCTGCATTCCGCTGCCCGAGCACTATAGGCGTACTTTGTATTGCAATTAGAAAGTGGATATCTGTGGGAGGTTGGAGTGATGAGCTACAAAATTTACAGTTTTACAAAGTGAAGGAAAGGTAGAAAAGCACAATCATCTCTTGCAAAAGATAGTGTCACCAAACTACAGAAGCCAATCATAGTTTATAAAAACTTCACTCACGGGAGAGAAACGACTTACTCGAAGAAAAAAACCTAACTACCAGTTGCTTTCTATATTTATTTATGGCAAGAGAGCCGTATTGCGTCACTGTGTTCCGATCTGCATTCCGCTGCCCGAGCATTATAGGCGTACTTTGTATTGCAATTAGAAAGTGGATATGTGTGGGAGGTTGGAGTGATGACTTACAAAATTTACAGTTTTACAAAGTGAAGGAAAGGTAGAGAAGCACAATCATCTCTTGCAAAAGATAGTGGCACCAAACTGCAGAAGCCAATCATAGTTTATAAAAACTTCACTCACGGGAGAGAAACGACTTACTCGAAAAAAAACCTAACTACCAGTTACTTTCTATATTTATTTATTTATGGCAAGAGAGCCGGCCGGAGTGGCCGAGAGATTCTAGGCGTACAGTCTGGCACCGCGCGACCGCTACGGTCGCAGGTTCGAATCCTGCCTCGGGCATGGAAGTGTGTGATGTCCTTAGGTTAGTTAGGTTTAAGTAGTTCTAAGTTCTAGGGGACTGATGACCTCAGAAGTCAAGTCCCATAGTGATCAGAGCCATTTGAACCATTTATGGCAAGAGATGTTTTAGTTTTTAACTTTTCTTCAGACGCCGTAATACATTTATATGTTCATCAGTACTACGTGTTCGTCAACTGCATTTTGAACGCTGCAGCTGCAAAATGACACATGCTTTAGTCGACAGTCCAAAAAGCTGAAGAAGGTATAAATGTATTACGATAACTGAATATGAGTGAAAACTCGAGACGCGTGTTAGAAATTATTATATACAAAAAAGTGGCTGGTTACTCCACAGTCATAAAACTCAACAAAGGAAAGAAGTGAACTTGACTTTTATGGACACTGTTGTATAGGTTGGAGCATTTTAACGTACCGTATATCATACATCATTCCGTATCATCTCCAATAGCGATCTGCCAATGCTTCGTCGTAGCTGCTGTAGTCTACAATGTGGAACTTCTGTCTTACTGGTAAAATACCAGTTAACAAAAGAATGTCACTAAAAAGGTTTACTGTAAGGAGGTCGGTTGTTGGCAAAGTTGTTAGCGGTGAGGACACGAAACGATTACATGAAACGTAATGTGATGTACCTGTTGTACGGCACCTGCTGTGTGTTGGAAGATTTATTCTGACAATGTGTATGCATTTCTATCCATAGAGAAAAGTGAGTGATCTGTAGCCAACCGGCTATCACAATGGAAGCTGCCAGATGGATATCAGTTACAAAGCCGCCCATACTGTCGCAGGCCGGTAACCAGTCGCATGTTATGAAAACAAACGTCTAACTTCTATGTTCACAATATGAACATGAGCCTTATGTTCGAAAACTAGTTAATGGAATAAACGGATACTGTAAAAAATATGACTGGTCGCAGTTTTTTCTGTTTATATTGAACAGCAATGTACACTCCTGGAAATGGAAAAAAGAACACATTGACACCGGTGTGTCAGACCCACCATACTTGCTCCGGACACAGCGAGAGGGCTGTACAAGCAATGATCACACGCACGGCACAGCGGACACACCAGGAACCGCGGTGTTGGCCGTCGAATGGCGCTAGCTGCGCAGCATTTGTGCACCGCCGCCGTCAGTGTCAGCCAGTTTGCCGTGGCATACGGAGCTCCATCGCAGTCTTTAACACTGGTAGCATGCCGCGACAGCGTGGACGTGAACCTTATGTGCAGTTGACGGACTTTGAGCGAGGGCGTATAGTGGGCATGCGCGAGGCCGGGTGGACGTACCGCCGAATTGCTCAACACGTGGGGCGTGAGGTCTCCACAGTACATCGATGTTGTCGCCAGTGGTCGGCGGAAGGTGCACGTGCCCGTCGACCTGGGACCGGACCGCAGCGACGCACGGATGCACGCCAAGACCGTAGGATCCTACGCAGTGCCGTAGGGGACCGCACCGCCACTTCCCAGCAAATTAGGGACACTGTTGCTCCTGGGGTATCGGCGAGGACCATTCGCAACCGTCTCCATGAAGCTGGGCTACGGTCCCGCACACCGTTAGGCCGTCTTCCGCTCACGCCCCAACATCGTGCAGCCCGCCTCCAGTGGTGTCGCGACAGGCGTGAATGGAGGGACGAATGGAGACGTGTCGTCTTCAGCGATGAGAGTCGCTTCTGCCTTGGTGCCAATGATGGTCGTATGCGTGTTTGGCGCCGTGCAGGTGAGGGCCACAATCAGGACTGCATACGACCGAGGCACACAGGGCCAACACCCGGCATCATGGTGTGGGGAGCGATCTCCTACACTGACCGTACACCACTGGTGATCGTCGAGGGGACACTGAATAGTGCACGGTACATCCAAACCGTCATCGAACCCATCGTTCTACCATTCCTAGACCGGCAAGGGAACTTGCTGTTCCAACAGGACAATGCACGTCCGCATGTATCCCGTGCCACCCAACGTGCTCTAGAAGGCGTAAGTCAACTACCCTGGCCAGCAAGATCTCCGGATCTGTCTCCCATTGAGCATGTTTGGGACTGGATGAAGCGTCGTCTCACGCGGTCTGCACGTCCAGCACGAACGCTGGTCCAACTGAGGCGCCAGGTGGAAATGGCATGGCAAGCCGTTCCACAGGACTACATCCAGCCTCTCTACGATCGTCTCCATGGGAGAATAGCAGCCTTCATTGCTGCGAAAGGTGGATATACACTGTACTAGTGCCGACATTGTGCATGCTCTGTTGCCTGTGTCTATGTGCCTGTGGTTCTGTCAGTGTGATCATGTGATGTATCTGACCCCAGGAATGTGTCAATAAAGTTTCCCCTTCCTGGGACAATGAATTCACGGTGTTCTTATTTCAATTTCCAGGAGTGTATCTCTGTTTGCTGTATAAAGTACTTTGCCCAAAAATAATTTGCTGAGAAAACTGAATGTTAAACTCTGAAGGAACTCGGTTAATCGAATTATCAAGAAAATTTAATCCAATAAACAACTTAGAACTTAACATTATGTCTTAAAACGCTGCTCCATTTGGAATTTTCCTTTCTTTATTTTTTTCTTTTAGGAATACCAGCAATTGGTGAAATTGGTGCACAAGGCAGTTTGAAGTGAACACACTTTACACAGCAAACACAGACATACTGGGTGAACATTAATAAAAATTTCAGGGGCGGATACCTAACTGGAAATGGAGGAAAAATGGTGCTATGAACATATTTCCGGAGATGTTTCATTGCCATGGTAGATGGCGCTGACGAATGACAAATCCTCTGTCCACCTGCCGTGAGTTCCTTGTGTGTTGAAGGCTGTGAGATTGACGCAGTGTGCTGTAAAGCCGTCGGCACACGGACCGTGTATCCGAGCGTTGAGCGTGCCGAGTTTCTGACGTCATAGTGTGGAATAGCACGTTCGGGAGTCTTTCCGAACGTGCAGAGCAATATATACCATGTCAGATATTCTGAGCGTGCGTCTGAGCGTTGACCAATGAGAAGGCATAACGACACGAACATCACATGCACGCCATCCCCTTTCAGGACAGAGCTGTGAGGCGCCATATTGGCATTCTGTTCAAGCCTATACGTATATACGCCGTTTCTGAGCACCAGCAAATTGAAAATCACTCTTAAACCCGTTGTTAACTGTGTGATTCGTTGCAATAAAATAATGAGAAACATCATATTCGTGGCAAAAGAATTATTGTAACTTGAGTATTATGAGAATATGCCATTTGAAGAGGGCACACCGAGGATCCACCAAAAACACATTGTCCTTGGTACAATTTGTTGTAATTAAATTTCAGTTAGTAACATAGCTACGATTAAAGCTTTTAGCAATTGTTAACATGTTAGGATTGGCTGTAAACGATAGGTTGTCTGTTAAGCATAGTGAGTAGCGTTGCTGATTATCAACATAATGTGTGACGAGTTGGTGATTCGCGACTTGCCATGTCTGGACATTTTTTGCCTAACATACGCGTTTTAATAGATTCTGATGCTTTGTTATTTGTTTAATGTAAGTACATACTACAATATTTGATGTTATGTAAATGTAAGTTCACTTTCTTTTTGAGGAGTGAGTTTGTTCGACTGGCGTAACCTGCAGGACAGCTTGCGCTGCTTGTATAAAGATATTTTGTTCCTTTCCTTTTAAGTTTCGTAATTAACATGCTATAAAGATTCTGCTACTGGGTAGGAACAGTGATCAAGTAAGAATGATAAAATAATGTTTATCTTATGTGGAGAACTATTGCAAATTTGTGTCGCACTGTTTATAATGGAACTTTCAATGAAATGAACACCCTTAGCTTCTTACAGGCGTTGACATACGTCAACGGGGACAGATGAAAATATTTGCCCCGACCGGGACTCGATCCCGGAATCTCCTGCTTACATGGCAGACGCTCCATCCAGCGGGGCCACCGAGGATACAGAGGATAGACCGACTGCAGGGATTTATCTCTGGCACGCCTCCCGCGAAACCCACATTCTCAACGTATTGCCCCGCACTACACTCGTAGTGCCCCCGCTCATTATACTTATTACTCGCGGGGCGTTGCCGATTCCCGTAGAGTTCGGGCACTCCTTTGTGCATTCGCACAGAAGAAGAAGATGGTCAAGTGGCCGGAGAGCCTTAACTATACAGGGTGTTACAAAAAAGTACGGCCAAACTTTCAGGAAACATTCATCACACACAAAGAAAGAAAATATGTTATGTGGACATGTGTCCGGAAACGCTTACTATTCATGTTAGGGCCAATTTTATTACTTCTCTTCAAATCACATTAATCATGGAATGGAAACACACAGCAACAGAACGTACCAGCGTGACTTCAAACACTTTGTTACAGGAAATGTTCAAAATGTCCTCCGTTAGCGAGGATACATGCATCCACCCTCCGTCGTATGGAATCGCTGATGCGCTGATGCAGCCCTGGAGAATGGCGTATTGTATCACAGCCGTCCACAATACGAGCACGAAGAGTCTCTACATTTGGTACCGGGTTTGCGTAGACAAGAGCTTTCAAATGCCCGCATAAATGAAAGTCAAGAGGGTTGAGGTCAGGAGAGCGTGGAATTGGTCCGCCTCTACCAATCCATCGGTCACCAAATCTGTTGTTGAGAAGCGTACGAACACTTCGACTGAAATGTGCAGGAGCTCCATCGTGCATGAACCACATATTGTGTCGTACTTGTAAAGTCACATGTTCTAGCACCACAGGTAGAGTATCCCGTATGAAATCGTGATAACGTGCTCCATTGAGCGTAGGTGGAAGAACATGGGGCCCAATCTACATCTACATCTACATCTACATTGATACTCCGCAAGCCACCCAAAAGTGTGTGGCGGAGGGCACTTTACGTGCTACTGTCATTACCTCCTTTTCCTGTTCCAGTCGCGTATGGTTCGCGGGAAGAACGACTGTCTGAAAGCCTCCGTGCGCGCTCTAATCTCTCTAATTTTACATTCGTGATCTCCTCAGGAGGTATAAGTAGGGGGAAGCAATATATTCGATACCTCATCCAGAAACGCACCCTCTCGAAACCTGGCGAGCAAGCTACACCGCGATGCAGAGCGCCTCTCTTGCAGAGTCTGCCACTTGAGTTTATTAAACATCTCCGTAACGCTATCACGGTTACCAAATAACCCTGTGACGAAACGCGCCGCTCTTCTTTGGATCTTCTCTATCTCCTCCGTCAGACCGATCTGGTACGGATCCCACACTGATGAGCAATACTCAAGTATAGGTCGAACGAGTGTTTTGTAAGCCACCTCCTTTGTTGATGGACTACATTTTCTAAGCACTCTCCCAATGAATCTCAACCTGGTACCCGCCTTACCAACAATTAATTTTATATGATCATTCCACTTCAAATCGTTCCGCACGCATACTCCCAGATATTTTACAGAAGTAACTGCTACCAGTGTTTGTTCCGCTATCATATAATCATACAATTAAGGATCCTTCTTTCTATGTATTCGCAATACATTACATTTGTCTATGTTAAGGGTCAGTTGCCACTCCCTGCACCAAGTGCCTATCCGCTGCAGATCTTCCTGCATTTCGCTACAATTATCTAATGCTGCAACTTCTCTGTATACTACAGCATCATCCGCGAAAAGCCGCATGGGACTTCCGACACTATCTACTAGGTCATTTATATATATTGTGAAAAGCAATGGTCCCATAACACTGCCCTGTGGCACGCCAGAGGTTACTTTAACGTCTGTAGACGTCTCTCCATTGATAACAACATGCTGTGTTCTGTTTGCTAAAAACTCTTCAATCCAGCCACACAGCTGGTCTGATATTCCGTAGGCTCTTACTTTGTTTATCAGGCGACAGTGCGGAACTGTATCGAACGCCTTCCGGAAGTCAAGAAAAATAGCATCTACCTGGGAGCCTGTATCTAATATTTTCTGGGTCTCATGAACAAATAAGGCGAGTTGGGTCTCACACGGTCGCTGTTTCCGGAATCCATGTTGATTCCTACATAGTAGATTCTGGGTTTCCAGAAATGACATGATACGCGAGCAAAAAACATGTTCTAAAATTCTACAAGAGATCGACGTAAGAGATATAGGTCTATAGTTTTGCGCATCTGCTCGACGACCCTTCTTGAAGACTGGGACTATCTGTGCTCTTTTCCAATCATTTGGAACCCTCCATTCCTCTAGAGACTTGCGGTACACGGCTGTTAGAAGGGGGGCAAGTTCTTTCGCGTACTCTGTGTAGAATCGAATTGGTATCCCGTCAGGTCCAGTGGACTTTCCTCTATTGAGTGATTCCAGTTGCTTTTCTATTCCTTGGACACTTATTTCGATGTCAGCCATTTTTTCGTTTTTGCGAGGATTTAGAGAAGGAACTGCAGTGCGTTCTTCCTCTGTGAAACAGCTTTGGAAAAAGGTGTTTAGTATTTCAGCTTTACGCGTGTCATCCTCTGTTTCAATGCCATCATCATCCCGTAGTGTCTGGATATGCTGTTTCGAGCCACTTACTGATTTAACGTAAGACCAGAACTTCCTAGGATTTTCTGTCAAGTCGGTACATAGAATTTTACTTTCGAATTCAATGAACGCTTCACGCATAGCCCTCCTTACGCTAACTTTGACATCGTTTAGCTTCTGTTTGTCTGAGAGGTTTTGGCTGCGTTTAAACTTGGAGTGGAGCTCTCTTTGCCTTCGCAGTAGTTTCCTAACTTTGTTGTTGTACCACGGTGGGTTTTTCCCGTCCCTCACAGTATTACTCGGCACGTACCTGTCTAAAACGCATTTTACGATTGCCTTGAACTTTTTCCATAATCACTCAACATTGTCAGTGTCGGAACAGAAGTTTTCGTTTTGATTTGTTAGGTAGTCTGAAATCTGCCTTCTATTACTCTTGCTAAACAGATAAACCTTCCTCCCTTTTTTTATATTCCTATTAACTTCCATATTCAGGGATGCTGCAACGGCCTTATGATCACTGATTCCCTGTTCTGTACATACAGAATCGAAAATTTCGGGTCTGTTTGTTATCAGTAGGTCCAAGATGTTATCTCCACGAGTCGGTTCTCTGTTTAATTGCTCGAGGTAATTTTCGGATAGTGCACTCAGTATAATGTCACTCGATGCTCTGTCCCTACCATCCGTCCTAAACATCTGAGTGTCCCAGTCTATATCTGGTAAATTGAAATCTCCACCTAAGACTATAACATGCTAAGAAAATTTATGTGAAATGTATTCCAAATTTTCTCTCAGTTGTTCTGCCACTAATGCTGCTGAGTCGGGAGGTCGGTAAGAGGAGCCAATTATTAACCTAGTTCGGTTGTTTAGTGTAACCTCCACCCATAATAATTCACAGGAACTATCCACTTCTACTTCACTACAGGATAAACTACTACTAACAGCGACGAACACTCCACCACCGGTTGCATGCAATCTATCCTTTCTAAACACCGTCTGTACCTTTGTAAAAATTTCGGCAGAATTTATCTCTGGCTTAAGCCAGCTTTCTGTACCTATAACGATTTCAGCTTCGGTGCTTTCTATCAGCGCTTGAAGTTCCGGTACTTTACCAACGCAGCTTCGACAGTTGACAATTACAATACCGATTGCTGCTTGGTCCCCGCATGTCCTGACTTTGCCCCGCACCCGTTGAGGCTGTTGCCCTTTCTGTACTTTCCCAAGGCCATCTAACCTAAAAAACCGCCCAGCCCACGCCACACAACCCCTGCTACCCGTGTAGCCGCTTGTTGCGTGTAGTGGACTCCTGACCTATCCAGCGGAACCCGAAACCCCACCACCCTATGGCGCAAGTCGAGGAATCTGCAGCCCACACGGTCGCAGAACCGTCTCAGCCTCTGATTCAGACCCTCGACTCGGCTCTGTACCAAAGGTCCGCAGTCAGTCCTGTCGACGATGCTGCAGATGGTGAGCTCTGCTTTCATCCCACTAGCGAGACTGGCAGTCTTCACCAAATCAGATAGCCGCCGGAAGCCAGAGAGGATTTCCTCCGATCCATAGCGACACACATCATTGGTGCCGACATGAGCGACCACCTGCAGATGGGTGCACCCTGTACCCTTCATGGCATCCGGAAGGACCCTTTCCACATCTGGAATGACTCCCCCCGGTATGCACACGGAGTGCACATTGGTTTTCTTCCCCTCTCTTGCTGCCATTTCCCTAAGGGGCCCCATTAAGCGCCTGACGTTGGAGCTCCCAACTACCAGTAAGCCCACCCTCTGCAACTGCCCGGATCTTGCAGACTGAGGGGCAACCTTTGGAACAGGACAAGCAGCCATGTCAGGCCGAAGATCAGTATCAGCCTGAGACAGAGCCTGAAACCGGTTCGTCAGACAAACTGGAGAGGCTTTCCGTTCAGCCCTCCGGAATGTCTTTCGCCCCCTGCCACACCTTGAAACGACCTCCCACTCTACCACAGGTGAGGGATCAGCCTCAATGCGGGCAGTATCCCGGGCAAACACAGTCGTAGTCCGATCAGGGGATGCGTGGGACGAGCTGGCCGTCCCCGACAAACCCCCATCCGGACCCCCACAGTGATGCCCATTGGCAACAGCCTCAAGCTGTGTGACCGAAGCCAACACTGCCTGAAGCTGGGAGCGAAGGGATGCCAACTCAGCCTGCATCCGAACACAGCAGTTGCAGTCCCTATCCATGCTAAAAACTGTTTTGCAAAGAATGTCTGAACTAATCTACAGAGAGCGCAAACAAATCGACAAAATTTAAACGGTTATTAAAATACAAGATTGCCTAGTAAATGCAGTAATGCTGCTACTTGCGCACTGCTGACACTGCTCGGCGGCGGAAGGAGACTAAGCGAAATTACACTATTCAGGTACTAAAACGCGATGCTACACTCTCAAATACAATAATACGCCCGAAATTTATGAATTAAACAATGCAAGTACCAAAAACACGCAAAGAAATTAGGAATTAAACTATGTAACAAACGAGTGAGCTAGGAGTATACGACTTGCTGCTCAGCTGCTTATCCAACGGCGGCAGGGAGCACACTGACTGTGACCAACCGACACTGGCCGTTCAAAACAAAAGTAGACAAACGACTACGCGAATTTACACTATTCAATCAAGACATCACCAACAAATTCTGCCCAAACGTTCACAGAAAACCTGTGTTGATGACGTGATTGCACAATTGCGTGCGGATTCTCGTCAGCCCACACATGTCGATTATGAAAATTTACAATTTGATCACGTTGGAATGAAGCTTCATCCGTAAAGAGAACATTTGCACTGAAATGAAGATTGACACATTGTTGGATGAACAATTCGCAGAAGTGTACCCGTGGAGGCCAATCAGCTGCTGATAGTGCCTGGACACGCTGTACATGGTACAGAAACAACTGGTTCTCCCGTAGGACTCTCCATACAGTGACGTGGTCAACGTTACCTTGTACAGCAGCAACTTCTCTGACGCTGACATTAGGGTTATCGTCAACTGCACGAAGAATTGCCTCGTCCATTGCAAGTGTCCTCGTCGTTCTAGGTCTTCCCCAGTCGCGAGTCATAGGCTGGAATGTTCCGTGCTCCCTAAGACGCCGATCAATTGCTTCGAACGTCTTCCAGTCGGGACACCTTCGTTCTGGAAATCTGTCTCGATACAAACGTACCGCGCCACGGCTATAGCCCCGTGATAATCCATACATCAAATGGGCATCTGCCAACTCCGCATTTGTAAACATTGCACTGACTGCAAAACCACGTTCGTGATGAACACTAACCTGTTGATGCTACGTACTGATGTACTTGATGCTAGTACTGTAGAGCAATGAGTCGCATGTCAACACAAGCACCGAAGTCAACATTACCTTCCCTCAATTGGGCCAACTGGCGGTCAATCGAGGAAGTACAGTACATACTGACGAAACTAAAATGAGCTCTAGCATGGAAATTAAGCTTTTTCCGACACATGTCCACATAACATCTTTTCTTTATTTGTGTGTGAAGAATGTTTCCTGAAAGTTTGGCCGTACCTTTTTGTAACACCCTGTATATATACATGTCCGAAAGAACAGATACCATCGGTGACCATGCAGCTCGTTAGAACGAAATTTCAATGAAATGAACACCCTTAGCTGCTTACAGGCGTTGACATACGTCAACGGGGACAGATGAAGATGTGTGCCCCGACCGGGACTCGAACCCGGGATCTCCTGCTTACATGGCAGACGCTCTATCCATCTGAGCCACCGAGGATACAGAAGATAGGCCGACTGCAGGGATTTATCTCTGGCACGCCTCCCGCGAAACCCACATTCTCAACGTATTCCTCGGTTGCTCAGATGAATAGAGCGTCTGCCACGTAAGCAGGAGATCTCGGGTTCGAGTCCCGGTCGGGCCACACATTTTCATATGTCCCCGTTGACGTATGTCAACGCCTGTAAGCAGGTAAGGGTGTTCATTTCATTGAAATTTCGTTCTAACGAGCTGCATGGTCACCGATGGTATCTGTTCTTTCGGACATGTCGGACATGTCGGACATAATACCATCTCAGTATATACAATGGAACTTTTATAAGCCTGTGTCCTTATTGATTGGACATGGTACTTTCCTTATTGTCTTAAAACAGGTACATGGATAAAAAAAATGGTTCAAATGGCTCTGAGCACTATGGGACTCAACTGCTGCGGTCATTAGTCCCCTAGAACTTAGAACTAGTTAAACCTAACTAACCTAAGGACATCACAAACATCCATGCCCGAGGCAGGATTCGAACCTGCGACCGTAGCGGTCTTGCGGTTCCAGACTGCAGCGCCTTTAACCGCACGGCCACTTCGGCCGGCGGTACATGGATATTCGAGTTTCTATTTGTGTATATTACGTATAGAACAAAATGACTAGGATGTGGACAGTGGAGGTAATGTGCATTTTAATAGGGATAATATAGGAATTTTACGTGCGCCCCGTTGAGTAAACGGTGTAATTTACGAACTAGAAACATCCCACAACTGCCGCTGGAATGTGTTGCGATCGCGTTTACCACATTGGGGTCCTTGCGTAATTCAGTTCTGGAAGTACTAGTAATAAATTCTATGACACTAGGTTATTGTCATACAGGTCTAATGGAAGAAGATGAAAATACTCTGGACATGCAGGCACGGGTTACACGTGGTGGGTATCGGTGGTAGAAGTTGCGAGGCGCCGGTGATGCCCTTGACGTGTCATCCAGAGCCGCTGCCGTTGAGACCGTCTTTGCCTGAACTAGTGAAATCACTTGCACACAGCTAACACTATCGTAAGAAGGGATCAATTGGTAGGACACATCTTGAGGCATCAAGAATCGCCAGTTGCTTAATGGAAGCAAAGTGTGCGGAGTAAAAATCGTAGAGGAAGACCAAGACTTGAATATTCTGTAGTAAGCGGGTTCAAGAGGATGTAAGTTGCAGAAGTTATTCAGAGATGAATAGGCTTGCACAGGACAGACTAAGCACGGAGAGATGCGTCAAACCAGTCTTCGAACTGAAGACTACAACAGCATTATCGGTCACATGACCAGACGCACCTTTTTTATCCATCACAAAGTCATTATAAAGGATGAACAGAGTGAACATTAATAAAAACCGACAAACTGCAGGAACGGGTTCCTGACTGGAAATGGAGGAAAAAACCTCCTATGAACACGCCAGGAAATGCATAGTAGTCACGGTAGATGGCGCTGATGAACGAAGGTTCCTCTGGCCACGTGCCGTGTCTTCCTTGTGTACTGCAGGCTGTGTGACGCAGCGTACTGTAAGCACCAGAATGGTCCGATATTCGTGTCGGTAATAAGCCGACACGGTGTTTGTGTACGGCCAAGCAGATGGAAATGGTCGAGAGGCAGAACCCGGCGCTCCAAATCTGATGTATGCACAGTCCGCCGCCTCCCTGCGCGTTCGTCTGTCTGAAAAAAACCGTGTTCGCACAAACGCCCAAAAAGGGTTCTTAGTTTGGTATAGCTGTGCTGCCTCTTGAACGTTTCCATCTGCTTGGCTGCACACAAACACGATCTCGGCTTGTTCTCGACATGAATACCGGAGCATTCTGCTGCTTAAGCCGTCAGCACACGGAGCGTGCTGTCGAATGTCAACGTTGAGCGTGCTGAGTTCAACGTGCTGCTGAACGCTCAGGAATGATGCGACTGGTGCAAAAGAGTTGCGCACTTGTGTCTCACCACTTTTGACATACAGGCCAGTACGATGCTGACTATACCCAGTGAATTCTTTGGTACGCGGAGTCTAAGTGAATTGTTAGTGTGCAGCCCCGCTTTCGGGAAACTTATTCAGGACAAAATACACTCGATGGCAAAGCTATTCGGCGATGCTTGAACCAAATTCAAGATACAGGAAACGTATTGAAAGGACTTTCACCAGCCAAGAGCAAATGAAGACAAAGTTGAAGAAATCTAGCAAACTTTTATCAAGAGGCTGAAAAAAATCTCTTGCCCGACAAAGTCTTCAGTTAACCGTACCCAAGATAATATTCTTCGTCGTTATACTTAAAAGGTTACGACTGCATGCCTACAAATTTCAGATTAGAGAAGAGATAAAGCAATAGATTTCCAAATTGCTGAATAGGCAGGCATGTGCCTATTTCCTGCCATTCCGAAAGTCCTGATCCGCCTTTGGACTTATTTGTCTGGGGCTACGTAAAGAACAGTATCCATGCAGAAAAGATTCGAAATTTGAGCCCTCTGTGGTAGTGAATTTCGACAGCCATCACAACTGTAACACTGAAAACGCTATAAAACACATGGCGTGAAATAGAATATCGTTATGACATCTGCAGAGCAACAAATGGAGCCCACATCGAAACTTAACAAGGTATGGAAAAAACTGTTTTTTTCCTCTTTTCAATTTGACATTTAAATTGTTTCATTTTCTTGAACAGTTTTTCTGCATCGCTTCTTCAGAATCCTGGCGTTCTTTTTGGAACACCCTGTTTTTTGAATGCTAGTGTTTCGTGAAGTTCTGGTACGGAACATGAATCGCGATGTTTAGCAGAAGTGGCAGTTGGTCTCGTATGTCAACTAATACTAAGAAAAAAAGCGAGACTTGAAATTATTAACTTATTTTAGGACGCTGTTGCTGGGAACTGTAGGCTTTATTTTAGAATACATTACATTATGCGTTAACACCAGTTGTATTGCACACTTCTTTCCAGTCTGCATTTACACGATGGGTTTACAATCTCGATGTGTCTGTAAAAATGCCATCAATAGCAGCGATGCTGGTTTCCACGATTCTTGTTGCAAATTATAATGGGAAGGTGTCACACAGGATGATTTAGATGCCCCTCTCTATTAGCTTTATGCAACCCGCAAAACCTACATGAACCACGCACGAGATTTTTCATATTCTCTCGCTCACTAAGCACAAACTGTTAATCCCACAGAATAATCGAACAGGACCTTTCTGTAAGAAAGTTCATGTAGTTATATTTTGTACTGGAATACGTTTTCGCTGGACCTCAGATTGTATGTATATGTATAGGTGTACAGAATAATTTAGTTTTCTTTTTTTTTTTTTGCACTCGTCAGAAAGCTCTTTTGTCCTACAGGTGAAATGACAGGGGACTTTAGTGTAGTATAGCTCTAGAATAGGAAAGAAGGAAAGAAGATTGAATTTAACATCCCGTCGACATCGAGGTCATTAGAGCTGGAGCACAACCTCGGATTGTGTAGGATGGGTAAGGAAATCGGCCAGCCCCTTCAAAGGAACCATCCCGGCATTTGCCTGGAGCGATTTAGGGAAATCATGGAAAACCTAAATCTGGACGGCCAGACACGGACTTGAACCGTCGTCATCCCGAGAGCGAGTCCAGTGTGCTAACCCCTGCGTCACATCGCTCGGTCTCTAGAATAGGTACACCTTACACATTAAAATTAAAATGCCCATTTAACATTACCTCATTCTGTGTAGAAGTAAAAAAATTACGTCTAGTTATTTCAAAGTAAGTTATAATCACCAGCTGGACCCAGTATACCGTGACAATTACTGCAAACCTCATCCGAATTTCTATTTCCAAAGTGCAAGCTCCAAACTGCTGCCCACGGCAAAAACGAAGAATATCTGTGTCTGTGGATCATTTCTTCTTAATGCAAATAGAAATTCTGTGTTCAACTTTACCTTTAATGGTAATCCGTGCTCTGTGAATAACTACAAGTTCTAGCGTGAAGACCCTACCTCTCGCGAGCCCAGCGAAGTGAAATAAACTTCAAGCCCCCCCATAACAGCTAGACAAACGAATCCCACCCAGGCAGCCATAATGCAACACTTCGCATGCTATTCATCAGACTGTCTGGGAATTACCGTAGAGTATGTGTATCTATGGAATAAGCATAGTCTACTGCGCGTTTCGTCAACATCAAACCTGGTAGTCACGTGATTCTGGGACGATACTGCTTGTCTGCAATTTGGTATAGTAGCGAAACCTGACTACAATACTATTCGCCTTGTTTTATACATTTTTCTGCACTTTTGAGTTTTAGTAACATCTATGGTGCAGTATTGTCGTTGCTACGGATGCAGAGAGAAGTATTATAGGCGGAAACTAAGTTGACACTCGATGTGGTGGCTGATGGGAGCGACAGTAAAGGGGTTGCTCATTTACGGTCGCTCCCATCAGCCCCCACGCCAAGTGTCAACTTAATTTGTTCGTATAGTATGTGGAAGGCGGACCAGTTACTTTTTATAGGTATGTATAACAAATGTGCAATTGTGACTGTCATATTGATATCAGGCACTTTGTATGATGAAAAATATCGAGACACGCCATTGTAAAGTGTTGTATTGTAGATACAATTTCGCGGTTTTATGGTCATATGTTTACGAGACATGTTCTAGATAAGTCTGCAAGTGTGTCTGAGTAAACTGCCAGTCAATGTGTACATACTGGTGCCATGTTCATATGTAAGTAAAATTTATACCTGACTGTCTGATTAATTTCTTCCACTTTATGCTGGTTCTTAGATCCTTGTGTGTATCTAAGTATTTCTGCAAGAGTTAGTTTCCTATTCAGAGTCATTGTAACGTAATTAATTAGGACAGATTCGACAATGTGAATCATTACAATAGAAAACTTAAAAAAATATTGTTGACTGTCACTTCTTTCATTCCTCCAAAATACGAGCGTTGAGCGTGTATTTTTAATTTTTTACGCATAGTGTATGATTTTACTTTTCTGATGAGAAGGCAAGACAATATTATACATGTTTTACTTGTCTTTAAAGAGCAGAACGGTAAATAAAAAAAACTAAAATAATAATGGAGAAGCAGGTGGCAAATCGATTACCGCAGTTACTGTAACAGTAACATGGTTCTAAATGCGTTATTTTTCGTGACACTTCGGCGCCGTCTGCATTGTCATTGTAACGTAATCTTTTGGAATAGCGGTTCGACAAAATGAAAAACTGCAGTAGAAAACGTACCAAAAAATATATGTTTTTGGCTGTCATTTCTTATCCCGTTACCGAAAATGTGTAAATGAAGTGGAATATGAGCTATGCCATTGCTCTTCACATCTTTAAGCCAATTTCAGTTCCTGGTATCAAATTGTTAAGTTGCTTGTAAAACGTTGCTTGTAAAACTTTGTACAAAGTTTCACGGAACTTCTGAAGGTGATCTACATGTAGCAGCAAACTAGTCTAATAACAGGCGGACGGAATTCACGTTCTGCACATCAAAAGCTGACGCTATAGGTATGTACACTCTATGGGAATTACGAGGTACAAGCGATCGATTGCTGTGATCTGCGATTTGTGCCATGTGACGGATTGTTACGGTCCATCGTGCCCCAAACACTGTCGCCGTATAGTAGGAATATCTGTGGAGTGAGCATTCAGGTGTGCAGAACAGAATTTCTGTCGCCAGTATACATCGCACCAAGTCGCGGGACTATGGTGAGGCGTACGGTTTATCCATAAGCACTCTCCAGATTTTAAATGTCATTACATAAGCGCGAAAAAGTACCGCAGTTTTATTACACGAGTTTCACAGGCGTCTTAAACAATTTGTATTCGATGTCTCGAATGAACTAGGCTTACTAATTTGAAGAGATGAAAGAAACGCCATTTGGCTTGTTTGGGGCGTTGCAGCTCGTATGGCGCTGTTTTTCTGTTATGAGTAAAAATGGGATGGACACAGCTGATTTTTTCAGATTTTATACTGCACTTAACAGTAGTGTCGAGGCCCCGTTCTAAAAAAAATGTGCCACTGTGCCAATTGCGAAATGGTTTCCCAGTACGACCAAAGAGAAAATGTCGTGGAAAACTGTGAATTTTTGGAGTTATGACATGCAGGAACTTAGCGATTATCACATTCTGAAATATTTTTAGAGGCTAAATTCTTCAGTTATTATTTTCTGGCAAAATCTTTTTAATGTCTGCTACTCCTTAGAGAGTCAAAAAGTAGTAGTCGCGCATTCTCATTCCCTACGTTATAAATACTAGTAGTACAGAGTCCTAGTACGATTGCTTTAAAATAAGCGTAAGAACTTGGATATCTGTATAATCTCATATGCTGTTGTTGTTGTGGTCTTCAGTCCTGAGACTGGTTTGATGCAGCTCTCCATGCTACTCTATCCTGTGCAAGCTTCTTCATCTCCCAGTACCTACTGCAACCTACATCCTACTGAATCTGCTTAGTGTATTCATCTCTTGGTCTCCCTCTACGATTTTTACCCTCCACGCTGCCCTCCAATACTAAATTGGTGATCCCTTGATGCCTCAAAACATGTCCTACCAACCGATCCCTTCTTCTGGTCAAGTTGTGCCACAAACTTCTCTTCTCCCCAATCCTATTCAATACTTCCTCATTAGTTATGTGATCTACCCATCTAATCTTCAGCATTCTTCTGTAGCACCACATTTCGAAAGCTTCTATTCTCTTCTTGTCCAAACTATTTATCGTCCATGTTTCACTTCCATACATGGCTACACTCCATACAAATACTTTCAGAAATGACTTCCTGACACTTAAATCTATACCCGATGTTAACAAATTTCTCTTCTTCAGAAACGCTTTCCTTTTCATTGCCATTCTACATTTTATATCCTCTCTACTTCGACCATCATCAGTTATTTTAATCCCCAAATAGCAAAACTCCTTTACTACTCGAAGTGTCTCATTTCCTAAGTTTTGTTTTTGTTGATGATCATCTTATCCTCTCCTTTGAAGACACTCTCCATTCCGTTCTACTGTTCTTCCAGCTCCTTTACCGTCTCTGACAGAATTACATTCCCATCGACAAACCTCAAAGTTTTTATTTCTTCTTCATGATCTTTAATTCCTATCCCTAATTTCTCTTCTCAATGTGCAGACTGAATAATATCGGGCATAGGCTACAGTCCTGCCTCACTACTTTCTCTGCCATTGCTTCCCTTTTATGTCCCTCGACTCTTATTGCTGCCGTCTGGTTTCTATACAAGTTATAAATAGTCTTTCGCTCGCGGTATTTTATCCCTGTTACCTTCAGAATTTCAAAGAGATTATTCCAGTCAACGTTATCAAAAGCTTTACCCAAGTCTACAAATCCTATAAACTTTGGTTTGCCTTCCATTAACCTATCTTGTAAGATAAGTCGAAGTGTGAGTATTGTCTCTCGTGTTCCTACGATTCATATCTCCGGAATCCAAACTGATCTTCTCCGAGGTCAGCTTCTATCAGTTTTTCCATTCTTCAGTAAAGAATTCGTGTTGTATATTGCAACCATGACTTATGTCCGCCCCTGGTAGCTGAGTGGTCAGCGCGACGAAATGTTATGTCTAAGGGCCCGGGTTCGATTCCCGGCTGGGTCGGAGATTTTCTCCGTTGAGGGACTGGGTGTTGTGTTGTCCTTCTCATCATCATTTCCTCCCCATCGACAAGCAAGTCGCCGACGTGGCGTCAACTCGAAAGACTTGCACCAGGCGAACGGTCTACCTGACCGGAGGCCCTAGCCACACGGCATTTCCATACCATGACTTATTAAATTAATAGTTGGATAATTTTCATACTTGTCAGAGCTGCTTTCTTTGGATCTGAAAATATTACATTCTTTTTGAGTCTGAGGGTATTTCGCCTTTTCATACTTCTTGCTCACCAGATGGAAGAGTTTTGTCGTGGCACTTTCTGCCAAGGCTATCAGTACTTCTGACGAAATGTCGTGTACTCCCGAGGCCTTGTTTCGACTCTGGTCTTTCAGTGCTCTGTCAAATTCTTCTCGCAGTACCAATCTCCCATATCATCTTCGTCTATATCCTGTAATATTGCTGCAACTTCATCTCCTTTGTACAGAACTTCTACATACTCCTTCCACCTTTCACGTTTCCCTTCTTTGCTTAATACTGGTTTTCCAGTTGAGCACTTGATATTCATGCAGCAGCATTTTTTTCCCCAAAGGCCTCTTTTAATTTTCTGTAGGCGGTATCTATCCCTCCCCTAGTGAAATATGCTTCTAAAACTTTCATTTTTTCCTTAACCATTTCTGTTCAGCTGTTTTGCACTTCTGTCAGTCTCGTGTTTTAGACGTATACCGGCCAGTGTGGCCGAGCGGTTCTAGGCGCTTCAGTCCGGAACTGCGCTGCTGCTACAGTCGCAGGTTCGAATCCTGCCTTGGGCATGGATGTGTGTGATGTCCTTAGGTTTAAGTAGTTCTAAGTCTAGGGGACTGATGACCTCAGATGTTAAGTCCCACAGTGCTTAGAGCCATTTGAACCATTTTAGACGTATGTATTCCCTTTCTCCTGTTTCATCTACTGCATTTTTATATTTTCTCCTTTCAATATTTAAATTTAATATTTCCTGTGTTATCTAACGGTTTCTACTACGCCTTCTATTTTTACATTTTTGGTTCTTTGCCGCCTTTACTAAAGCTACCCACTCGCCTCCTATTTTATTCCTTTCCCCTGTTCTAGTCAACCGTTACCTAATGCTCCATCTGAAACACTCAACAACCTCTGGTTCCTTCAACTTATCCAGGTCTCACCTCCTTAACTTCATACCCTGCTGTAATTTATTCAGTTTAATCTTGAGAGGCACCCACATGCCTTGCTCATACTGTGGCATCAAGCAGTCAGGCCTGCAAGATGAGCGGTCTGCCAAGCGAGTGGATTCATTCTTACGAGTATTTATCGAGTAACATGAGCTCTAGTACTCCCAATTAAGTTACAAATTATTCTCCTGTTTGAATATTACGCAACGGAAACGGATAACGCATATCTGACTATTAGCAATTTACACAACTCTGACTGTCCACTACGCACTGCCAATACCACATTTTCTTTCTTACCCAACGGCTTTGATCAACACGTGGTCATCGCACTGAATATGAATGGCGCTCACATTATAAATTCTGGTTATCGTGACAACATACTATTCGAAGGAAAAGGCCACCAATCTTTTTCTTTTCACTATCTTATTTATTCCGATAAATTCTATAACCTAAACACACCATTACATTTTCTACAACAATTAACTCCGCCCAGTGGGCATGGATTTACATTGGTGATTATCTTATGGTCTCGTAATTATCTAACACTACAGTGGACTTTCTGGATAGGATGGTGGATCTTTTGCTATATCTCACACTTCGACTCTTACACCCATCATCACGAAAATTTCCTCTAGACCGAACGGTACAAAAAGGAACATGCATAGCCCACTGCCTCTGAAACTATCTTGCTACTCTCCCGTGCAAACCACACATACTTAAATTACATGAAATACACCACACTGGCAACATGGAATACAACACAAGGAATAGTCACAACGTTATATCACATCACTTTCAGCTTTCCCACTTTAATTAGTATCCATCCCAGTTTCACACGACACTGCCCCACTTCGTAGCTTTTCTTTCCTACTATGTACTCTGGAGGATATATGCACGTCTTCCTGTGCAATGCAAGCCAAGTGGCGTTGCTGGATAGACGGCTGACTCACCTTGCTTCACTCTCAGAGTATTATAGTTTGAATCATGCGTCACACGGAAACATAACACGCAAAGTAATATTAAGAACATATTCGTCACACACGCGAGTCCTCAACTGATACCATGGACGAGTACTTCTCTTTATCCTTTGTCTCACACACAGATTGAGACTCACACAGTACTCACGACGTGGAAGTACTCGTCTCTAATTTCAAGTCCTACACACGCCATTTCTTAAATATTTCCAACTTATAGTACACAGGCCAGTAATTCAGCTTAACTTTAGCACTCGGAAGTATTTCAACTTATTGCTACACGTGGTTTCATTGTGACCATTGGTCGCTTACCAAGATTACTACGATCCCCTTAATATTACCTGCCTGACATTTAATTCTCCACACAAAAGTTCATGATATAGAGAAATTATTATTCCAAACTACTCTTAAGTATTCAACATGCATACCATTCTATCCACTCTTTTGTCTTTGTGGAGCACACCTAAGACAGGTCTTACCAACACAAGATCCAGCGCCAGGATGCTGAAACATGGCCGTTCTTCAGGTCAGCTCGCATCTCCATCGAGGTGGGGGAAGACCATGCTACCCATTGGTCAGCCACATTTCAGGCGCTCAAAGCTCAGGTAAATTTCATCTCTTTGGTTCCACCAAAGGTGACCAAAGGACCGTCTAAAAGATGATCATATATTGCACATTCACTATCTGCGGTTAGCAGACAACCATACATTCATTAATTTCACAGATCTCACCAAATTGGGTGTAGGGATTTATTTTGTGGGACTGCACATGTGATCAATTAAATAAATAAATTGTCAGTCTTTCCTACACTGGCATCCGGCTTCGGTGTATTAAGCGAAATTGAGTTATTATTACAAAAAATATGTTGTTCTGACAAGAATAACGAAGAATGTTATACCTATTTTCAATGTCGGGCGGTACTGTACCCTTTAAATCTTTATTTCATAGCCAGTAAATTGTGGTCGGCGCCCACGTCTGCCTCTGCAAATGTCTCACAATTTAAAATTTGGTTCCGAAATATCTGTTCTTTCATTCCTTTCACCCACTCCATATTCGCCTACTATTTTTCCTTCTCTTCCATTTCCTACTATCGAATGCCAGTGCCCCATCACAATCAAATTCCCATCCCCCTTAACTATCTGAATAATTTCATCTATAATGTATATTTCTTCAGTATCTTCATCATCCGCAGAGATAGTTGGCATATAAACTTGTACAACAGTGGTAGGTGTGGGGTTCGTGTCTATCTTGGCTACAACAATTCGTTCACTATGCTGTTCATAGTGGCTTATACGCATTCTTATTTTCTTATTCATTATTAAACCCACCCTTGAATTATCCCAGTTCCACTTTGTATTTATAACCCCGTGTTAAAAAAAAAAAATGGCTCTGAGCACTATGGGACTCAACTGCTGAGGTCATCAGTCCCCTAGAACTTAGAACTACTTAAACCTAACTAACCTAAGGACATCACGTACATCCATGCCCGAGGCAGGATTCGAAACTGCGACCGTAGCGGTCGCGCGGTTCCAGACTGTAGCGCCTAGAACCGCTCGGCCACACCTGCCGTCTAACCCCGTGTTCACCAGACCAGAAGTTCTGTTCCTACTTCCATCGATCTTCACTGATGCCGACTGTGTCTAACTTCAACTTATTCATTTCTCTTTTTAAATGTTCTAACCTACCTAACCGATTACGGGATCTAATATTCCACGCTCCGATCCGTAGAACGCCAGTTTTGTTTCTCCTGATAACGATATCCTCCTGAGAAGTCCCCTCCCGAAGATCCGAATGGGATACTATTTTACCTCTGGCATATTTTTCCCAAGAGGACGCCATCATCATTTAACCATGCAGTAAAGCTGCATGCCCTCGGAAAAAATTACGGCCGTAATTTCCCCTTACTTTCAGCCGTTCGCAGTACCAGCACAGCAAGGCCGTTTTGGTTAGTGTTATAAGGCCAAATCAGTCAATCATCCAGACTGTTGCCCCTGCAACTATTGAAAAGGCTGCTGCCCCTCTTCAGTTTGTCTGGCCTCCCAACAGATACCCTTCCGTTGTGGTTGCACCTACGGTACGGCCATCTGTATCGCTGAGGCACGTAAGCCTCCTCACAGACGGCAAGTTCCATGGTTCAGAGGAGGGGGGGGAGGGCGTACGTTTATCGAAATGTGTATAACTTAAGCAGATTAATTGGCAGCGCACTACTTCACTGCCGAATTTATCGATCACTTGTCTCGTTAGCATATGACCACCCAGCCATATAAATTAGCCCAACAGTATCAACTCCTTACTCCACTGAGTCTCGACACTTGTCAACACAAGGAATCGCGTCTTCCTGGTATTTAACCATAATTAGATCTTTGTGGTACTTACCTATGAAATGATTTTTCTTCCTTTGATGTACAGGATGAACCTGAATTTCTTCCCTCATTATAACAATTTATTTGTAAGGAACTATGCTGAGTACAGCTGTTGGGCTTGTTTCAGGCCTAACTCAAAAAGTTTTTTCTGGATGAATTTCCACATGTGCTACGTTTCTTCCCCGTAGAACGTATAGGCGACAATTTTTCTCCGTGTCTTTGCCAACATTTCATCCATCACCACCTCTATAGCACCTAGTATTAGTGCTGTAAGAGCTTGAGCAAGAGAAATTGTTGAACTGTACGCTTTATCCTTGACGTAATTCCACAAAAAAGTCTTCACCACAGTGCTCTAAGGTATGGCGGATTCTCTGGAAACACGACTCGTTTATTTCCGCGGACTGCGATGAAATGCTGTACGCACAGCATCAATAGTGACACCAATCACTCGAGGTCTACCGCCAGTTGCTTTGTTACCAACACTGCCGGTCCTCTAAGCTTTTCATCTCATCCTTTCATGCTCTTCACATCTGGCGGATCTCGTCCATAGGTACTTCTGATCTGTTGCTAAATTGTAATATGCGCTTTCTCCTGCGCAGGTGTAGAAGCCATTGTGACAACAGCACTCCTAATTTACGCTACCTGTAACAAGAGAGAGAAAAAGAAATCAGATGCTGTCACATAACATGTAGAAGTATACGCATAAGAACGTCATGAGTTAAGCTACCGTCATGAGTTAAGTTACCGTCGTGAGTTAAGCTACCATTTACAAAAAACCGCATAGACATGTAGAAGTACATCTATAAAAACATTCATGAGTTAATTTTACATCTGCAACAAACCGCATAGCTGCATCTAGCGTAGTTCCTTTAAACTGAGTTTTTGTAACCAGGGAAAGACTTTATGCTGACCCTGTATTTCTGTTTGCATCATTAGCAACCACGCTTATTAACTGTTTCTGTTACTAATAAATAAACCTTCATAAACGAGTAAGTGCAGTACCTCCAAAGACCTGTGCTCTTCTCTGCTCGCGTCCGGCCATCTTGATTTAGGTTTTCCGTGATTTCCCTAAATCACTCCAGGCAAATACCGGGATGGTTCCTCTGAAAGGGCACGGCCGACTTCCTTCCCCATCCTTCCCTAATCCGATGAGACCGATGACCACGCTGTCTGGTCTCCTTCCCCAAAACAACCAACCATCTTCCCTGCTCGGTAAAGAATAATCTAGTTTTGCGAAAGGCTGGAGCCTACAGAATACCACGTCAGTGTGAGGAAGCCTAAATTGGTCAGACCATGCGCACAGTACGTAAAAGGTGCATTCAACATGGCCGCCACACTCTCCTTTCGCAGCCCAGTAAATCATCCATAGCGGACTATTGTATCTGCATAGGACATTCCATGGATTATTCTACCACGGAAATCTTGGCCCCGACGAGAACCTTTGAAAATACATTTGGTGGAAGATTTTATCTACCATTTTGGTGGATTTCAACTGAATAAGGGTGGGACCCAGTGAGTTCTTTAATCTCTTCAGAAACAAAACACTTGACGCCTAATGACACGGCCGGCCGCGGTGACCGAGCAGTTCTTGACGCTTTAGTCTGGAGCCGCACGACTGCTACGGTCGCAGGTTCGAATCCTGCCTCGGGAATGGATGTGTGTGATGTTAGGTTTAAGTATTTCTAAGTTCTAGAGGACTGATGACCTCAGATGTTAAGTCCCATAGTGCTCAGAGCCATTTGAACCTAATGACACGGCTAGATAAGCTGGAATTTTAACTCTATCGACCCGAAATTCGACAGGGGACGTGCATGCAATATCACACATGTGCCTGCGCGCCTTAGACGCAGCAATACTCGAAGAGGACGCTAAACTGGACGAGGGCGCTCGTGCAGCAGTAATTTATGCGCGTATGCGTCCGCGCCAGTGTTTGATATAAACGTAGCGACGTCATCCGGCATCAATCCAAAAACGTCATGGGATAGTCATTACTGAAGAACTTCAAGAATCACAAGGGTAATATTATAGTTTGGGCCTTAGCGTAAAAAGTAAACAGATGGTGTTATACGAAGGTCACGTAACAAAGCACAATACACCATAGCCATTCCACAGATATTCTTACTCTACGCTACCAATAAGGATCTCTGCCTTAAGGGGGCCGAACTGGAGCTGTATGAAAGTGTCGGACAAATATCCTTGTACTTAGTTTCTATAACAACAACAACATAGGACACTTGTTACAAGAACGCAAAAGAAAATATTTCCGACCATGCGCTCTCAGGAAATTATTACAATGGATGTTCCAGACGTTTGGAGAATAACTGCTGCTCAAATAGCTGTTGCAGATGCAGTACAATGCGCCAGAGCCATACGCTGAAACGATGATCCTTCCCTCTCGGTAGTGGCAGGTGGCCGTCCAGAGCTGGTCTTCTTGTGACCGTACTTTCTTGTGACCACCGCTGCCAGCAATCATGTACGGTGATTACATTCCTGCCAAGTCTTCCCGCAGTCTCGCAGAATCTCGTTGCCCCGTTACACGATCTCGTGCAAACTCAGTGAGGTGTTCATAATGGTGTCTTTGTTGCTGTAAAGGCGTTCTTAGCTAATCAGCTCACCACGTCCAGTCTCAAAGGTAACTAACGCTCACGACCGTTACAGCGTGTTACTTAACATACACTACTGGCCACTAAAATTGCTACACCAAGAAGAAATGGAGATGGTAGACAGGTATTCATTGGACAAATATATTATACTAGAACTGACATGCGATTACATTTTCACGCAATTTGGGTGCATAGATACTGAGAAATCAGTACCCAGAACAACCACCTCTGGCTGTAATAACGGCCTTGATACGCCTGAGCATTGAGTCAAACAGAGCTTGGATGGAGTGTACAGGTACAGCTGCCCATGCAGCTTCAACAAGATACCAAAGTTCTTTAAGAGTAGTGACTGGTGTATTGTGACGAGCCAGTTGCTTGGCCACCATTAACCAGACGTTTTCAATTGGTGAGAAATCTGGAGAATGTGCTGGCAAGGGCAGCAGTCGAGCATTTTCTGTATCCAGAAACGCCCGTACAGGACCTGCAACATGCGGTCGTGCATTATCCTGCTGAAATGTAGGGTTTCGCAGGGATCGAATGAAGGGGAGAGCCACGGGTCGTAACACATCTGAAATGTAACGTTCACTGTTCAAAGTGCCGTCAATGCGAACAAGAGGTGACCGTGACGTGTAACCAATGGCACCCCATACCATCACGCCGGATGATACGCCAGTATGGCGATAACGAATGTACGCTTCCAATGTGCGTTCACCGCGATGTCGACAAACACGGATGTGACCATCATGATGCTGTAAACAGAAACTGGATTCATCCGAAAAAATAACGTTTTTGCCATTCTTGCAACCAGGTTCGTCGTTGAGTACACCATCGCAGGCGCTCCTGCCTGTGATGCAGCGTCAAGGTTAACCGCAGCCATGGTCTCCGAGCTGATAGTCCATGCTGCTGCAAACGTCGTCGAACTGTTCGTGCAGATGACTGTTGTCTTGCAAACGTCCCCATCTCTTGACTCAGGGATCGAGACGTGGCTGCACGATCCGTTAGAACCGCGCGAATAAGATGCCTGTCATCTCGACTGCTAGTGATACGAGGCCGTTGGGATCCAGCACGGCGTTCCGTATTACCCTCCTGAACCCACCGATTCCATATTCTGCTAACAGTCATTGTATCTCGACCAACGCGAGCAGCAATGTCGCCATACGATAAACCGCAATCGCTATAGTCTACAATCCGGCCATTATCAAAGTCGGAAACGTGATGGTACGCATTTCTCCTCCTTATATGAGGCATCACAACAACGTTTCACCAGGCAACGCCGGTTAACTGCTGTTTTTGTATGAGAAATCGGTTGGAAACTTTCCTCATGTCAGCACGTTGTAGGTGTCGCCACCGGCGCCAACCTTGTGTGAATGCTCTGAAAAGCTAATCATTTGCATATCACAGAATCTTCTTCCTGTCGGTTAAATTTCGCGTCTGTATCACGTCATCTTCGTGGTGTACTAATTTTAATGGCCAGTAGTGTGTTTACCTGGCTTGCTTGAAGACTTCTGCTTCCATGTTCTCGTAATTCCTGCATTAATCTAATACCTGGTGCCTTCACAAATGCCTACTCCATCCCCTTTCGCTCACGGCCAGCAACCTACTACTGTCCGCCAAGCGCTCTCTTACTCCAACACTACTATCTCAAACCAGAAGCAGTATCTTTGGCTCTGCCATCGTGCACAGTCAGCGATCCGCTTTATATACCTATCAGACACATACATCGTTTATAGTATACTAGTTTCATTTTAGTTTACTTTAATATTATTACCGTATTCGGGTGCCACATACAAGTGTGCCCCAGTAGACTCCTTTCAAAGTCTTCAAGATGATAATGGTTGAGCACCACATATTATTCTTACAGCACATTTTTGAACAAAGAAGAAAAGATTAGTTATTCCATACGACATTATTGAATGAAAATACGCGAAATATATCAAGTCACTGATTACGCTCTCTCCAAGATTTGATATTGGAATCATTACTGTTGGCTTCTGGCCATTCGCGACTGTTATACAGGGTGGGCCATTGATAGTGACCGTGCCAAATATCTCTCGAAATAAGCATCAAACGAAAAAACTACAAAGAACGAAATTCGTCTAGCTTGAAGGGGGGAAACCTGAAGGCGCTGTGGTTGGCCCACTAGATGGCGATGCCAAAGGTTCAAAAATGGTTCAAATGGCTCTGAGCACTATGGGACTCAACTGCTGAGGTCATTAATCCCCTAGAACTTAGAACTAGTTAAACCTAACTAACCTAAGGACATCACAAACATCCAAGCCCGAGGCAGGATTCGAACCTGCGACCGTAGCGGTCTTGCGGATCCAGACTGCAGCGCCTTTAACCGCACGGCCACGCGATGCCAAAGGTCAAACGGATATCAAATGCGTTTTTTTAAATAGGAACCCCCACTTTTTAATATACACTCCTGGAAATTGAAATAAGAACACCGTGAATTCATTGTCCCAGGAAGGGGAAACTTTATTGACACATTCCTGGGATCAGATACATCACATGATCACACTGACAGAACCACAGGCACATAGACACAGGCAACAGAGCATGCACAATGTCGGCACTAGTACAGTGTATATCCACCTTTCGCAGCAATGCAGGCTGCTATTCTCCCATGGAGACGATCGTAGAGGTGCTGGATTTAGTCCTGTGGAACGGCTTGCCATGCCATTTCCACCTGGCGCCTCAGTTGGACCAGCGTTCGTGCTGGACGTGCAGACTGCGTGAGACGACGCTTCATCCAGTCCCAAACATGCTCAATGGGGGACAGATCCGGAGATCTTGCTGGCCAGGGTAGTTGACTTACACTTTCTAGAGCACGTTGGGTGGCACGGGATACATGCGGACGTGCATTGTCCTGTTGGAACAGCAAGTTCCCTTGCCGGTCTAGGAATGGTAGAACGACGGGTTCGATGACGGTTTGGTTGTACCGTGCACTATTCAGTGTCCCCTCGACGATCACCAGTGGTGTACGGCCAGTGTAGGAGATCGCTCCCCACACCATGATGCCGGGTGTTGGCCCTGTGTGTCTCGGTCGTATGCAGTCCTGATTGTGGCGCTCACCTGCACGGCGCCAAACACGCATACGACTATCATTGGCACCAAGGCAGAAGCGACTCTCATCGCTGAAGACGACACGTCTCCATTCGTCCCTCCATTCACGCCTGTCGCGACACCACTGGAGGCGGGCTGCACGATGTTGGGGCGTGAGCGGAAGACGGCCTAACGGTGTGCGGGACCGTAGCCCAGCTTCATGGAGACGGTTGCGAATGGTCCTCGCCGATACCCCAGGAGCAACAGTGTCCCTAATTTGCTGGGAAGTGGCGGTGCGGTCCCCTACGGCACTGCGTAGGATCCTACGGTCTTGGCGTGCATCCGTGCGTCGCTGCGGTCCGGTCCCAGGTCGACGGGCACGTGCACCTTCCGCCGACCACTGGCGACAACATCAATGTACTGTGGAGACCTCACGCCCCACGTGTTGAGCAATTCGGCGGTACGTCCACCCGGCCTCCCGCATGCCCACTATACGCCCTCGCTCAAAGTCCGTCAACTGCACATACGGTTCACGTCCACGCTGTCGCGGCATGCTACCAGTGTTAAAGACTGCGATGGAGCTCCGTATGCCACGGCAAACTGGCTGACACTGACGGCGGCGGTGCACAAATGCTGCGCAGCTAGCGCCATTCGACGGCCAACACCGCGGTTCCTGGTGTGTCCGCTGTGCCGTGCGTGTGATCATTGCTTGTACAGCCCTCTCGCAATGTCCAGAGCAAGTATGGTGGGTCTGACACAACGGTGTCAATGTGTTCTTTTTTCCATTTCCAGGAGTGTATATTCGTGTAGTACGTAAAGAAATATGAATGTTTTAGTTGGACCACTATTTTCGTTTTGTGATAGATGGCGCTGTAATAGCCACTGCGGACGGTATTTGCTTCGTGATACATTACCCGTGTTAAAATGGACCGTTTACTAATTGCGGAAAAGGTCGATATCATGTTGATGTATGGCTATTGTGATCAAAATGCCCAACGGGCGTGTGCTATGTATGCTGCTCGGTATCCTGGACGACATCATCCAAGTGTCCGGACCGTTCGCCGGATAGTTACGTTATTTAAGAAAACAGGAAGTGTTCAGCCACATGTGATACGTCAACCACGACCTGCAACAAATGATGATGCCCAAGTAGGTGTTTTAGCTGCTGTCGTGGCTAATCCCCACATCAGTTGTAGACAAACTGCGCGAGAATCGGGAATCTCAAAAATGTCGGTGTTGAGAATGCTACATCAACATCGATTGCACCCGTACCATATTTCTATGCACCAGGAATTGCAAGGCGACGACTTTGAACGTCATTTAGAGTTCTGCCACTGGGTACATGAGAAATTACGGGACGATGACAGATTTTTTGCACGCGTTCTATTTAGCGACGAAGCGTCATTCACCAACAGCGGTAACGTAAACCGGCAAAATATGTAGTATTGGGCAACGGAAAATCCACACTGGTTGCGACAAGTGGAACATCAACGACCTTGCGGGTTAATGTATGGTGCGGCATTATGGGAGGAAGGATAATTGGCCCCCATTTTATCGATGGCAACCTAAATGGTGCAATGTATGCTGGTTCCCTACGTAATGTTCTACCGATGTTACTACAAGATGTTTCACTGCATGACAGAATGGCGATGTACTTCCAACACGATGGATGTCCGGCACATAGCTCGCGTACGGTTGAAGCGGTATTGAATAGCATATTTCAAGACAGGTGGATTGGTCGTCGAAGCACCATACTACGGCCCACACGTTCACCGGATCTGACGTCCCCGGATTTCTTTCTGTGGGGGACGTTGAAGGATATTTGCTATCGTAATCCACCGACAACGCCTGACAACATGCTTCAGCGCATTGTCAATGCATGTGCGAACATTACGGAAGGCGAACTACTCGCTGTTGAGAGGAATGTCCTCACACGCATAGCCAAATGCATTGAGGTTGACGGACATAATTTTGAGCATTTATTGCATTAATGTGGTATTTACAGGTAATCACGCTGTAACAGCATGCGTTCTCAGAAATGATAAGTTCACAAAGGTACATGTATCACATTGGAACAACCGAAATAAAATGTTAAAACGTACCTACTTTCTGTATTTTAATTTAAAAAACCTTCCCGTTACCATCTGTTCGTCTAAAATTGTGAGCCATGTGTTTGTGAGGATTACAGCGCCATCTGTCACAAAGCGAAAACAGTGGTGCAACAAAAACATTCATATTTCCTTACGTACTACACGAATATATATTAAAAAGTGGGGGATCCTATTTAAAAACCGAGCGAGGTGGCGCAGTGGTTAGCACACTGGACTCGCATTCGGGAGGACGACGGTTCAATTCCGCGTCCGGCCATCCTGATTTAGGTTTTCCGTGATTTCCCTAAATCGCCCCAGGCAAATGCCGGGATGGTTCCTTTGAAAGGGCACGGCCGACTTCCTTCCCCGTCCTTCCCTAACCCGATGAGACCGATGACCTCGCAGTTTGGTCTCTTCCCCCAGACAACCCAACCCAACGCTATTTAAAAAGACGCAGTTGATATCCGTTTGACCTATGGCAGCGGCATCTAGCGGGCCAACCATAGCGCCATCTGGTTTCCCCCTTCAGGCTAGACAAGTTTCGTCTTCGTAGTTTTTTCGTTTGACGCTTATTTCGTGAGATGTTTGGCCCAGGTACGATCAATGGATCACCCTGTATATTTTGTTATCTAACCTCATTATTTCTCTTATTCTTTCATGGTTCAAGCATTGTATTCTTTCTCTCTGCATTGCATCTGTACCTATAACTTGTTCAACTGTGTGCTCCACTACCCGACATTTCCCTACTCCGTTACCTCTTACAGTCTCCAAACAAGTAGAAATACTACACGCAGCCAGCACACAAGACAGGCTACGTCATTACCCCACCGTTAAAAGTGGAGGCAAAGCGAACCCGCGCGTTTCTTCATTGACTGGGCTATGTGCGCGGGCTGGAGCAGGCAAGTCCTCCAAGAGCGCAATTACGCAAATATTTGCGCAGAGCAGCGGCGGTGACGCAAATTGGAGGCAGTTAGCGCCGTCGACAGCTGCTGCGCGAGGAAACCTCACGTCGAGGCTTGTTCGGTGGAGCACCTGTACTCGGTCCGGCCCCCAAACCATCCCTTCTACTCAGCTTTTTTTCATAGTAGTCCACCTTTTGAGTGATTTAACGCCTTCTTCCAACGCACCCCATCTTGCTCTAATTTTGTCAACTCTACAAACCTACGACATGGACTATCACTGTTAAACTTATTTCTAGACCATATCTTTCTTTTCTTCGTAGGTTAAGTAGAGGAGGAGATTAGTGTTTAATGGCCCGTCAACCATGAGACTATTAGAGACTGGGCACTGGCTCGGATTAGGGTAGGATGGGGAATCGGCCGTGCCCTTTCAAAGGAAGCATCCCAGAATTTGCCTGAAGTGATTTATGGAAATTACGGAAAACATAAATCAGGATGGCTGGACGCTCGGTTGAACTGTTGTCCTCGCGAATCGAGTTCAGCGCGCTAACCACTGCACCACCTTGCTCGTCTCTTTGTAGGTCCCTACAACTTGTACAAATTTTCCACCATTCACTTCCTTTTCTTTTCTTTACTTAGTACTGGCTTGCCATCTGAGCTCATGATGATTATACAACTGCTTCTTTTGTTTTTCTCCAGAGGATTCTTTAAATTTCTTATAAGCAGCAGGTATACTTCGATAGCTTTCCATTTCTCTTCTAGCCATTCCTGTTTTCCGACTTCGACTTCCTGTGAATATTGTATTTTACGCCTCAATATCCCAGTTTTCCTGTTTCAGTTGCTGGTAAAACTGGTGCTCAGTGCCTCGTCCCAGACACTTTCTCTTTGGTTTTTTGGGACATCAGTCTTCTGACTGGATTTATGCGAGTCAGCCCAACTTCATATCTTGTGCTAATCCCTTCATCCCAGGGTAGCAATTACACTCAACGTCCTCAATTATATTTTCGACATATTCCAGTCTCGGTATTCCCCTACAGTTTTACCCTCTACAGCTCCCTCCAGTTACATGGATGCTCTTCCCTGACTTCCTGACATAAGTCTTCTCATCCTGTCCCTTCTTCTTGTCAGTGTTCCTCCTGTACACTGCCGGAGAAAGAGTACACCCTTTCAGAGGTTTCAGATTGACTCACGATTTATTGTTACAACAGTGCCTATGGAGTACATGAAATTATTACATTTGCAGATCAATAGTATAAGCGATTCTGAAATGATTACATTTATAGATCAATAGCACAAGCTGTTCTGTGGTACCAGGTATAGACCCATGCTAAAACATACATACCATTACGTGGTGTAGCCTTCACAGGCGGCAATGCAGGTGCTAACTCCGACATCCAGTCGATCGTACCGTTGACGAATACTATCCTGGGATATGTTACGCCACGCCTGCTCCACCTTTTTTCATATAGTTCTATAAGAGCTGTTGGTTGACGAATTGCACGAGTCTCTTTTCGTCCCATCTTACTCCAGACATGCTCCATTGGAGACAAGTCTGGAGATCGTGCTGGCCAGGAAAGTTGCTGCACGTCTTGCGGAGCACGTTGCGTTTGACGGGTAGTGTATGGGCGAGCATAATCCTGCTGGAACAACATATCACCTCCCTGTAGGAAGAACAGCAAAAGAACAGGTCTAACGAGGTTTATAATTTATATAAAAACAGCTACCAGCCACATGTATGGTTTAAAAAAGGTTTATTATCTTCAGACCATGACCGGTTTCGGATTTTTCTTTACAAATCCATCTTCAGATGGCAGATTACAAGCATTCTTAGTTGGACCTAGTTTTGTTTGTGTTATTCGTTTGTTGCACTGGGAAAGAAAAGAAATATTTTTGTTGTTATATCGGTAATGGTATTTTTACGAAAGATTTACTTCTTTTACAAAATCTAATTGCTCATGAGATGGTTTTCATAAACATTAGTAAACTTGCAGGTTTAGTGTACTTACGAGCTGTGTAGTTCTGCCTGACGAAATATTCTTGCGTTTATGTTTTCGAACGCAAGCTTAATACACTTTTCAATATGCACTATGTGAGTGCTATTCCAGTCAATGGACGTCACTTCCAACCTCATCATCTTAATTACACACGCAGCATACACGAATAACGTTTACAAAACGTGGCCCAGCTTCACATTACAAACAAGAACAATATTTGCAAAGAGCTTACAGTCATAACGATGTTAACTTACAGATGCTGTAGAGTCGATATGGGTACAGTAAAATATCTCTTTGCTGTTGTATGAAATTAATCTAAAACGGAATAAATAAAATTACATACAAATAAGATTACAAACATTATATGTAGTACAGAATTACTGTGTGTTACTAATTAGTTGTTACAATAGTAGGAGATAAATTCTAATATATGACATAATATGCAATGCACATGTTTTCATTATGCAACGTTTCAATGACATATACGCAGTTTTTGGGGCCTGTATACTGAATGTTTTTGATGGAATATTAGGCTTAAGTTATTTAAAAAAAGTGAAAGCTTCTTCAAAGTTATTTAGGAAGGGGTTGTTAACTGACTCTGTCTGTTCATTCAAAATGAGATCAGGGAACCTGTTTTTATGTGTATGAATCTCAACATTCTACATGTACCGAGCACTGGTTAGTGTCTCCTCTAGAAACAATCAAAGGTGAAAGAGAGCTGTTGCTTATTGCACCCCAAACCATAAGATCTGGGGTGGGGTCAGCGTATCTAGGACTGCAAACAAGTAGAAATACTACTCGTAGCCAGCACACGAGACCTGCCATCACTTGTGTGCAGGCGGAATCTACTTTCATCACTGAAGACCACCGCACGCCATTCCATACGGTCGTAACCAGCTAAGTATATAGTAGTTGACCTGTCTGGCATTTATGGTTTCTTAGCGGTGAGGTAGAGAATGCACAACTGAAGCCCGTTCCATTCTAATGCGATAGAAAACGGTTCAAATGGCTCTGAACACTATGCGACTTAACTTCTGAGGTCATTAGTCGCCTAGAACTTAGAACTAGTTAAACCTAACTAACCTAAGGACATCACACACATCCATGCCCGAGGCAGGATTCGAAACTGCTACCGTAGCGGTCGCTCGGCTCCAGACTGTAGCGCCTAGAACCGCACGGCCACTCCGGCCGGCGCGCTGGTTAAAGCTTGAAGCATTTAGAAAGGTCGCCCTGATTGCTCAGTAAGTACACAGTAGCTCCCGCTGATGAAATGGTGATGAACATGATGAAGACACACAGTACGATGAGTCCTTCTTGCCAAGGGGGCACCGATCTACATCTATACTCCAAATGCTTGCTTACGGTGAACTTTGTATACTACTGTCATTTCCTCCTTTTCCATTCCAGATGCGAATGGTCCACGGGAAGAACAGTCGTTGGTAAGCCTCCGTGTGACCTTCATGGTCCTTTCGCGTGATGGTACATAGGAGGCACCAATATGGTGGATGACCCATCTAGGAGCGTACGCTCCCGGAATTTTAGCAGTAAAAAACACACCGTGATGCACAAAGCCTCTCTTGTAGCGTCTGACAGCTGAGTTGGCTGAGCATCCCCGACATGCTTTGATCTTACTAAATGATGAAAAGCGCTGCTCTTCTTTGGATCTTCTCTGTTTCCTCTATAAACCCTATCTGGTACAGATCCCAGATTGACAAGCAATATTCAAGTATTGGAGTTTTACTAGGCACCTCCTTTGTGGGTGGGCAACTCAACCTGAGGATTCTGACACTGGCTCTCAGTCTGGCATCTGCCTTACCTGCCCTTAATCTTATTAGTCGTTCCACTTCAGATCGCTCATTATGTACACTCCCAAATATTCAATCGATGTGATTGCTACCAATGATTATTCTACAGGTACAATAAACTTCCTATTAATGTTCAGTGTATTACACTTGCTAGGCTAGACTGCCAACCCTTGCACCAGGCGTACAGTGGAGGTATTTTCGTGAGTGACATTTTCACATGGCATTGGATGGGCTCACTGACACATCTGGCACCAACTCTCATTGGCAAACGATAAAGGATACTACTTTCCGATCGTGTGCATCCGTTTGATGGTCGTTAGCATCCCGCAGCGACCTATACAACCAGTAAGACAATGCATCGTTCTGTGGCTCCCGATTTGTCGAACTATGCGAGAGTGGTTCGACCAACACTACAATGACATCAGGATGCTTGTATTGCTCCATCAACGATAAGTCCGTCCCCCCCCCCCCCCTACCCCCGTGTCACACACCACATTAATGCCGCCTAGGATACCTTACCTCAACCCTATTGCGTACATGCTGAATGCATTTGCTTGAGACTCACGCATGCGGTCCCGTATCTACATTTATATCTACAGTCTGCAAGCGATTTACTGTGGGATGCGGAGGATATTTTAGGTAACGATATCTTCCACCCTATTTTCCCGTTCCATTCACGAATGGAGCATGGGAAGAATAATAATCGATAAAACTCCGTAGAAATGTTGGAACACGTGAGGCAATACCGACCCTACGACTTATCTTAGAAAACAGATTAAGGAAAGGCAAACCTACGTTTCTAGCATTCGTAGACTTGGAGAAAGCTTTTGACAATGTTGACTGGAATACTCTCTTTCGAATTATGAAGGTGGCAGGGGTAAAATACAGGGAGCGAAAGGCTATTTACAAATTGTACAGAGACCAGATGGCAGTTATAAGAGTCGAGGGGCATGAAAGGGAAGCAGTGGTTGGGAAGGGAGTGAGGCAGGGTTGTAGCCTATCCCCGATGTTATTCAATCTGTATATTGAGCAAGCAGTAAAGGAAACAAGAGAAAAATTCGGAGTAGGAATTAAAATCCATGGAGAATAAATAAAGACTTTGAGGTTCACAGATGACATTGTAATTCTGTCAGAGACAGCAAAGGATCTGGAAGAGCAGCTGAACGGAATGGGCAGTGTCTTGAAAGGAGGATATAAGATGAACATCAACAAAAGCAAAACTAGGATAATGGAATGTACTCGAATTAAATCGGGTGACTCTGTGGGAATTAGATTAGGAAATGAGACGCTTAAAGTAGTAAATGAGGTTTGCTACTTGGGGAGCAAAGTAACTGATGATGGTCGAAGTAGAGAGAATATGGAATGTAGACTGGCAATGACAAGGAAAGCGTTTCTGAAGTAGAGAAATTTGTTAACATCGAGTATTGATTGAAGTGTCAGGAAGTCGTTTCTGAAAGTAATTGTTGGTGTGTAGCCATGTATGGAAGTGAATCGTGGACGATAAATAGTTTAGACAAGAAGAGAATAGAAGCTTTCGAAATGTGGTGCTACAGAAGAATGCTGAAGATTAGATGGGTAGATCACATAACTAATGAGGAGGTACTGAACAGAGTTGGAGAGAAGAGAAATTTGTGGCACAACTTGACTAGAAGAAGGGATCGGTTGGTAGGACATATTCTGAGGCATCAAGGGATCACCAATTTAGTTATGGAGGGCAGCGTGGAGGGTAAAAATCGTAGAGGGAGACCAAGAGATGAATACACTAAACAGATTCAGAAGGATGTAGGTCGCACAAGGTACTGGGAGATGAAGAAGCTTGCACAGGATATGGTAAAGAGAGAGCTGCATCAAACCAGTCTCTGGACTGAAGACCACCACAACAAAATGCTGGTCACCAAACCGTTCAACAATCTTTCGCTTATATGTCTTAATGGAACCAGTAATCCAATGTTGCTTCACAAGAAACGCGCTCTCTTCGATCATTGTCACTAGTCACTGACCACTAAACTCCGGGCACAGCGACGAACGGAAACACGCTGTTGCGTCACACGATTTTGCAGAGTGCAATTTTCCACCTCAAACGCCACAAAATACCCGATTCAACATCCGTGGAATTACTACACGTGTTTGTGGGGCCTGTTTCGAATGGGACACTCTGACAACGGCGTCGTCCGCAAATATCCTCACAGAACGTCGAAAGTTATCCATTAGATCATTAATACAAATTGGTAGCTGCTCTGTAGCACTCCCGAAATTACCTTTATGTTTGTCGGACTTGTTCCTTTAAGAACGACGTGTTGAGTTCTCTCTGAAAGGAGTTCCGTGCACAATCACGGTCCGATACTCGGTACACTCGTATTGTGCTTACTAAACAACAGTGCAGAACAGTTTCGAATGCCTTCTGAGCACGTTTGTTTACGACTCTCCGGGTCTAACGGACGACAAAGCGAGCTGACTTTCGCAAGATCTCTGTTTACGGAACTATGTTGATTTTTATACAGCATATTTTCGTTCTCTAGAAAGTCGTAACAGTGAGCATAAAACATGTTCAATAATTCTATGACTGACGCCACTTATACAGGGTGTTACAAAAAGGTACGGACAAACTTTCAGGAAACATTCCTCACAAGCAAAGAAAGAAAATATGTTATGTGGACATGTGTCCGGAAACGCTTAATTTCCATGTTAGAGCTCCTTTTCTTACTTCTCTTCAAATCACATTAATCATGGAATGGAAACACACAGCAACAGAACGTACCAGCGTGTCTTCAAATACTTTTTTACCGGAAATGTTCAAAATCTCCTCCGTTAGCGAGGATACATGTATCCACCCTCCGTCGCATGGAATCCCTGATGCGCTGATGCAGTCCTGGAGAATGGCGTATTGTATCACAGCCGTCCACAATACGAGCACGAAGAGTCTCTACATTTGGTACCGGGGTTGCGTAGACAAGAGCTTTCAAATGCCCCCATAAATGAAAGTCAAGAGAGTTGAGGACAGGAGAGCGTGGAATTGGTCCGCCTCTACCAATCCATCGGTCACCGAATCTGTTGTTGAGAAGCGTATGAACACTTCGACTGAGATATGCAGGAGCTCCATCGTGCATAAACCACATGTTGTGTCGTACTTGTAAAGGCACATGTTCTAGCAGCTCAGGTAGAGTATCCCGTATGAAATCATGATAACTTGCTCCACTGAGCGTAGGTGGAAGAACATGGGGCCCAATCAAGACATCACCAACAATGCCTGCCCAAAAGTTCACAGAAAATCTGTGTTGATGACGTGATTGCACAATTGCGTGCGGATTCTCGTCAGCCCCACATGTTGATTGTGAAAATTTACAATTTGATCACGTTGGAATGAAGCCTCATCCGTAAAGAGAACATTTGCACTGAAATGAGGATTGACACATTGTTGGATGAACCATTCGCAGAAGTGTACCCGTGGAGGCCAATCAGCTGCTGATAGTGCATGCACACGCTGTACATGGTACGGAAACAACTGGTTCTCCCGTAGCACTCTCCATACAGTGACGTGGCCAACGTTACCTTGTACAGCAGCAACTTCTCTGACGCTGACATTAGGGTTATCGTCTACTGCACGAAGAATTGCCTCGTCCATTGCAGGTGTCCTCGTCGTTCTAGGTCTTCCCCAGTCGCGAGTCATAGGCTGGAATGTTCCGTGCTCCCTAAGATGCCGAGCAATTGCTTCGAACGTCTTCCTGTCGGGACACCTTCGTTCTGGAAATCTGTCTCGATACAAACGTACCGCGCCACGGCTATTGCCCTGTGCTAATCCATACATCAAATGAATCTGCCAACTCCGATTTTGTAAACATTTCACTGACTGCAAAACCACGTTCGTGATGAACACTAACCTATTGACGCTACGTACTGATGTGCTTGATGCTAGTACTGTAGAGCAATGAGTCGCATGTCAACACAAGCACCGAAGTCAACATTACCTTCCTTCAATTGGGCCAACTGGCGGTGAATCGAGGAAGTACAGCACATACTGACGAAACTAAAATGAGCTCTAACATGGAAATTAAGCTTTTCCGGACACATGTCCACATAACATCTTTTATTTATTTGTGGGTGAGGATTGTTTCCTGAAAGTTTGTCCGTATCATTTTGTAACACCCTGTATAAGCATATAATTACATCTACATCTACACTCCTGGAAATGGAAAAAAGAACACATTGACACCGGTGTGTCAGACCCACCATACTTGCTCCGGACACTGCGAGAGGGCTCTACAAGCAATGATCACACGCACGGCACAGCGGACACACCAGGAACCGCGGTGTTGGCCGTCGAATGGCGCTAGCTGCGCAGCATTTGTGCACCGCCACCGTCAGTGTCAGCCAGTTTGCCGTGGCATACGGAGCTCCATCGCAGTCTTTAACACTGGTAGCATGCCGCGACAGCGTGGACGTGAACCGTATGTGCAGTTGACGGACTTTGAGCGAGGGCGTATAGTGGGCATGCGGGAGGCCGGGTGGACGTACCGCCGAATTGCTCAACACGTGGGGCGTGAGGTCTCCACAGTACATCAATGTTGTCGCCAGTGGTCGGCGGAAGGTGCACGTGCCCGTCGACCTGGGACCGGACCGCAGCGACGCACGGATGCACGCCAAGACCGTAGGATCCTACGCAGTGCCGTAGGAGACCGCACCGCCACTTCCCAGCAAATTAGGGACACTGTTGCTCCTGGGGTATCGGCGAGGACCATTCGCAACCGTCTCCATGAAGCTGGGCTACGGTCCCGCACACCGTTAGGCCGTCTTCCGCTCACGCCCCAACATCGTGCAGCCCGCCTCCAGTGGTGTCGCGACAGGCGTGAATGGAGGGACGAATGGAGACGTGTCGTCTTCAGCGATGAGAGTCGCTTCTGCCTTGGTGCCAATGATGGTCGTATGCGTGTTTGGCGCCGTGCAGGTGAGCGCCACAATCAGGACTGCGTACGACCGAGGCACACAGGGCCAACACCCGGCATCATGGTGTGGGGAGCGATCTCCTACACTGGCCGTACACCACTGGTGATCGTCGAGGGGACACTGAATAGTGCACGGTACATCCAAACCGTCATCGAACCCATCGTTCTACCATTCCTAGACCGGCAAGGGAACTTGCTGTTCCAACAGGACAATGCACGTCCGCATGTATCCCGTGCCACCCAACGTGCTCTAGAAGGTGTAAGTCAACTACCCTGGCCAGCAAGATCTCCGGATCTGTCCCCCATTGAGCATGTTTGGGACTGGATGAAGCGTCGTCTCACGCGGTCTGCACGTCCAGCACGAACGCTGGTCCAACTGAGGCGCCAGATGGAAATGGCATGGCAAGCCGCTCCACAGGACTACATCCAGCATCTCTACGATCGTCTCCATGGGAGAATAGCAGCCTGCATTGCTGCGAAAGGTGGATATACACTGTACTAGTGCCGACATTGTGCATGCTCTGTTGCCTGTGTCTACGTGCCTGTGGTTCTGTCAGTGTGATCATGTGATGTATCTGACCCCAGGAATGTGTCAATAAAGTTTCCCCTTCCTGGGACAATGAATTCACGGTGTTCTTATTTCAATTTCCAGGAGTGTACATCTACGTGGATACTCTGCAAATCACATTTAAGTGCCTGGCAGAGGGTGATTGTTCCTCCCTATGTAGGTCTGTGTCAACAAAATATTTTCGCATTCGGAGGAGAAAGTTGGCGATTGGAATTCCGTAAGAAGATATCGGCGCAACGAAAAACGCCTTTCTTTTAACGATTTCCATCCCAGATCCTGTATCATTTCTGTGACACTCTCTCCCATATTTCGCGATAATACAAAACGTGCTGCCTTTCTTTGAACTTTTTCGATGTACTCCGTCTGTCCTGTCTGGTAAGGATCCCACACCGCGCAGCAGTATTCAAAAAGAGGACGGACAAGCGTAGTGTAGGCAGTCTCCTTAGTAGGTCTGTTACATTTTCTAAGTGTCCTGCCAATAAAACGCAGCCTTTGGTTAGCCTTCGCCACAACATTTGCTATGTGTTCTTTCCAATTTAAGTTGTTGGTAATTGTAATACCTAGGTATTTAGTTGAATTTACGGCTTTTAGATTAGACTGATTAATCGTGTAACCGAAGTTTAACGAGGTCCTTTTAGCACTCATGTGGATGACCTCACACTTTCCAACGACCACTGTCGCAACCCGTGTGAATTTTGTCACTTTATGACTGATCATGCATCACATGAAATTTATACGCAGTTGCGGGAATGACGAAACTCAAAATACGTTCCGGACCGGAAGTCTAAGTCGAATTTCTCGCTTTACGGAAGAGGTTGCCTTAACCGCTTTAGCTACGCGAGCATAACAAACAAGCCGACCAAAACTTCCATATGTCGTAGTCCATGTGTCGTACCTGTACTCTCAAATCCCACTGATGTTATTCCCGTACAGGAGAGATATTTTATTTGTAAGTCGCATTCCCGGTATCGGCCGATAAATACGAAACTGCAGTGCCTGTGTTTTGATGTACGATGTAATGTTCTTCTGAAATGCATGCGTGAATACGGCGACCGAACTTCCCCGCATGGGGCCTCCCGGTCAACAATGCCATACGATCATTTCATTTTCATTTCCGAACAACCGGGCTTTGGATACAGCAATAAAGAATAGCTCAGTAGACAGTACAGTTGAAGAGGAATGGACATCTTCAAAAAAGGGCAGTCAGAGAAGTTAGAAAGAAAAACATGGGTTCAAAGAAGGTAACTGCGAAGAAATCATGGGTAACAGAAGAAATGCTTCAGTTCAAATGGTTCAAATGGCTCTGAGCACTATGGGACTCAACTGCTGAGGTCATTAGTCCCCTAGAACTTAGATCTAGTTAAACCTAACTAACCTAAGGACATCACAAACATCCACGCCCGAGGCAGGATTCGAACCTGCGACCGTAGCGGTCTTGCGGTTCCAGACTGCAGCGCCTTTAACCGCACGGCCACTTCGGCCGGCAAATGCTTCAGTTAATCGATGAAAGAAGAAAGTACAAAAGCGTTCAGGAAGACTGAGGAATAGAGAAATACAAGTTGCTGAGAAATGAAATAAATAGGAAGTGCAGGTAAGCTAAGACGAAATGGCTGCATGAAAATGTGAAGAAATCGAAAAAGAAATATTATCGGAAGGACTGACTCATAATACAAGAAAGTCAAAACAGCCTTCGGTAAAATTAAAAGTAACGGTGGTAACTTTAAGAGTGCAACGGGTATTCCACTGTTAAATGCAGAGGAGGGAGCGGACAGGTGAAAAGAGTACACTGAAGACCTCAGTGAGGGGAAATATTTGTCTGATGTAATAGGAATCAGAATTTAAGCGAGCTTTAGAGGACTTAAGATCAAATTACGCAGTAGTGTTAGATAAAATTCCACCAGAATTTCTAAATTCATTGGGGGAAGTGGCAACAAAACGACTATTCACGTTGGTATGCACAGCGTACGAGTCTGGCGACATACCATCTGACTTTCGGAAAAATATCATCCACACAATTCCGAAGACTGCAGCAGCTAACAAGTGCGAGAATGATCGCAGTCAGCTAAATAGCTCTTGCATCCAAGCTGTTGACAAGAATAATATACAGAAGAATGGAAAAGAAAATTGAGGTGTGGTAGATGACGATCAGTTTGGCCTTAGGAAAGGTAAAGGCATCAGAGAGGCAATTCAGACGCTGTGATTGATAAAGGAAACAAGACGAAAGAAAAGTCAAGACACATTCATAGGACTTGGTCGACAGTGTAAAAAGGTGCAAGATGTCGAAATTGTGAGAAAAATGTGAGTAAGCTATAGGGAGAGGCGAGTAAGATACAATATGTACAAGAGCCAAGAGGGAATATTAAGAGTAGACGACCACCAACGAAGTGCTCGGATTAGAAAGTGTGAAAGACGGCCATGTAGTATTTCGCCCCTACTGTTCAATCTGTTCATTGAAAGAGCAATAATGGAAACAAAAGAAAGGTTCGGGACTGGAACTAATATTTAAGGTGAAAGGATATCAATAGTACGATTCGCTGATGACATTGCTATCCTTAGTGAAAGTAAAGAAGAATTACAGGATCTGCTGAATGGAGTGTACAATCTAATGTGTACAGAACCTAGACTGAGAGTAAGTCGAAGAAAGACGAAACTAATGAGAAGTAGCAGAAATGAGAGCAGCGAGATACTTAATATCAGGATTGATGGTGACGAAGTAGATGAAGTTAAGGAATTGTACTACCTAGGCAGCAAAATAACCAATGATGGACGGACCAACGTGGACATCAAAAGCAGATCAGCACTGGCAAAAAGGGCATTCATGTCCAAGAGAAGTCTGCTGGTATCAAGCATAGGCTTTAACTTGAGGAAGAAATTTCTGAAAATCAACATTTGGAGCACAGAATTGTATGGTCGTGAAACATGGACTGTGGGAAAACTGAAACAGAAGAGAATTGAAGCATTTGAGATGTGGTGCTGCAGACGAATGTTAAAAATTTGGTGGACTTAGATGAGGAATAAGGAGGGTCTGCGCAGAATCAGAAAACGCTGACAAGGAGAAGGGACAAGATGATAGGACATCTGTTACGAGATCAAGGAGTAACTTTCATATTGCTAGAGGGAGTTGTAGAGAGTAAAAACTGCAGAGGAAGACAGCGATTGGAATGCATCCAGGAAATATTTGAGTATGCAGGTTGCAAGTGCTACTCTGAGATGAAGAGATTGGCACAGGGGAGGAACTAATGGCGGGCCGCATCAAATCAGTCAGAAGGCTGATGACTCAAAAAAAAATTCCCTCTACGAGAATTCGAGGTCTGTTCAAAAAATTCCGGAACTTTCAGTCGTGGTTACGCCTTTTGCTGGATCGCGCGAAGCGCCATCTGCAAATTATCTTTTACTTCGTCTATCGTTGCAAATTTTCGTTCTTTCAAAGGGGTTTTCAACTTTGGAAACAAAAAACAGTCCGCAGGGCCCAGGACTGTAGAGTATAGAGGATGGTGCACCACAGTGATTTGTTTTTTTGTGCATTAGTCACGCCCCAATTGTCTCGACATATTTCAGGCCGTTTCCTTGTCACATTTTTTCGCAGGCGCCGCAACACGGCCCGATAGTACCATCGATTAATAATTTGTCGCTGTGGCAGGCATTCATGATGAACTAATCCTTCAAAGTTAAAGAAAACTATCAGCATGGCTTTGACGTTCGGCCTGACCTGACGAGCTTTTTATGGTCTTGGAGAACCTTTCCCGAACCATTGTGACGGTTGAACGTCTAAGCATCATAACAGTTTCAAATAACTTCCGGGAATTCAGCCAGGTAACACTTTCAGCGACCGCCGATATTTCGGCGGGAGAACACCCCGCCATTTTCAAGGCAAACTGCAACGGACAGGCGGCGTACATGCAAATTTAATACCTCGGTTCTCAGACCCAAGCAGGAAAGATAACACACACACACTGAACACTAGTGCCACCAAAGATGGCCAAAGTCAGAGCTATCGATAGTGAGACTATGAATTCGCAGGTGAGGTAGCATTGAGTCTGTCCCTCTGTTTCTTGTCAAGGGAGAGAGCCGGATTCCAAACAGAGTTTAAACAGCAACCTCCATCCCTGTTAACAAGGTTGCTCGCTAATTTAATCTCAACTGCCTCCCGAATCACACTGTCCCAATAGCTGGACGTGCATGCCAATATCTCGGTGTTATTATATAACATGGAGTGACCAGTATCCAAGCAATGTTCGGCAATAGCAGATCTATTTGGCTGCTGTAATCGTGTGTGCCGTTTATGCTCAGTACATCTGTCCTCCACGGTCCTGATAGTTTGACCAATATATGCCATGCCGCAGCTACAAGGGACACGATATACACCCGCCTTACGCAGTCCAAGATCATCCTTAACGGAACTCAAAAGTGCTCTAATTTTAGATGGAGGTCGGAAAACACATTTCACATCGTATTTCCGTAAAATGCGACCGATCTTATTGGACGTGTTTCCTACGTAAGGCAAGAAGGCAGTAGACTTAGGTGTTGACTCAGAATTATCATCAATCACCTGATGTACAGTTGGTCGATAGCGCAACGCACGTTCAATCTGTCTATCACTGTAACCATTTTGACGAAATGTAACTTCAAGATGGGACAGCTCAGCTGGCAAAGTCTCAGCGTCAGAAACGATATGTGCCCTGTGTACCAAGGTACGAAGTACCCCTTCACGCTGAGCCGAATGGTGACAACTATTAGCTTGTAAGTACAAGTCGGCGTGAGTACGTTTCCTGTAGACTGCATGTCCCAATGATCCATCATCCTGCCTCCTAACCAACACATCGAGAAAGGGAAGGCAACCATCCTTTTCCACCTCCATCGTAAAACGAATGTTCGGGTGGATCGAGTTCAGATGTTCTAGAAAGACATTCAAATTCTCCCTACCGTGAGGCCAAACAACGAAGGTATCGTCAACGTATCTATAGAAACAGGCGGGTTTTAAAGGCGCCGACTCCAATGCACGTTCCTCGAAGTCTTCCATAAACAAATTTGCGATCACAGGAGACAACGGACTACCCATCGCAACTCCATCTGTCTGCTCGTAATACTGGTCATTAAATAAGAAGTAAGTGGATGTCAACACATGCCTAAAGAGATTAGTTAAATCAGCACCAAACCTGGCTTCAATTAACCGCAACGAATCAGACAGAGGAACACGAGTGAAGAGAGAGACCACATCGAAACTCACTAAAATATCAGAGTCATTCAGCCTCAGTCCCTCCAAACGACGTAAAAAATCAGCTGAGTTCCTGATATGATGTTCACACCGTCCTACTTGTGGACTCAACAGAGAAGCAAGATGCTTGGATACACAATATGTCGGGGCGCCGATGTTACTCACTATAGGACGGAAAGGAACCCCTTCCTTATGAACCTTTGGAAGGCCATATAACCTAGGGGGAACCGCACTATAGGTGTTAAGCCTCTTGATTGTGTCCTGCGACAAACCACTTTTCTTCAGGAGGCTGTTGGTCTTTCTCTTAACACTTTTTGTGGGGTCAGCATCGATTCTGCGATACGCTGAATCAGATAGTAAACGTTGCATCTTTTGTAGATAATCATGTTTATTTAAAACAACGGTGGCATTGCCCTTGTCAGCAGGTAAAATAACAGTACTGGGATCAACTTTGAGAGAGCGTAAAGCAGCCCTCTCTGCTGCTGTTACATTACTCTTGGGTGGACGAGCCCTAGTCAAAACACGGCATGCCTCCCTCCTAACTTCCTCTGCAGCGTCAGGAGGTAGTTTGCAAACTGCCTGTTCAATTGAACTAATAAAATCAACTACCGGCAAATTCTTCGGAGTGGGTGCAAAATTTAATCCTTTCCCTAGCACGGATAAGGTTGCGTCGTCAAAAGATTTCTCTGTGAGATTTATCACAGAACGTCGAGATATAACATCCGACTCCGCGCGATGAAAACGTTCAAACTTTGCCAAATGCCGGGCAGTAACGGAGTTGTACTCCCAGTCAGCTTGGCTCCATGAGGCACCGTCCAACCAATCCCAAGTGAAATCAGACACTTCAGATGTCCCAACATTTGCTAAGGTTGTGCACCATATTAATTCTCCTGCCGCCAATCGAATTAAGCAACGTGCTGGCTTGGCTCTTGTTCGCGAAAGGATTCGTTTTACTCGTCGACGTTTGGATTCTGTTTCCAAAGAATTGTATCGTTTTCATTTAATGGTTGCATCTGAAGTGTCTGATTTCACTTGGGATTGGTTGGACGGTGCCTCATGGAGCCAAGCTGACTGGGAGTACAACTCCGTTACTGCCCGGCATTTGGCAAAGTTTGAACGTTTTCATCGCGCGGAGTCGGATGTTATATCTCGACGTTCTGTGATAAATCTCACAGAGAAATCTTTTGACGACGCAACCTTATCCGTGCTAGGGAAAGGATTAAATTTTGCACCCACTCCGAAGAATTTGCCGGTAGTTGATTTTATTAGTTCAATTGAACAGGCAGTTTGCAAACTACCTCCTGACGCTGCAGAGGAAGTTAGGAGGGAGGCATGCCGTGTTTTGACTAGGGCTCGTCCACCCAAGAGTAATGTAACAGCAGCAGAGAGGGCTGCTTTACGCTCTCTCAAAGTTGATCCCAGTATTGTTATTTTACCTGCTGACAAGGGCAATGCCACCGTTGTTTTAAATAAACATGATTATGTACAAAAGATGCAACGTTTACTATCTGATTCAACGTATCGCAGAATCGATGTTGACCCCACAAAAAGTGTTAAGAGAAAGACCAACAGCCTCCTGAAGAAAAGTGGTTTGTCGAAGGACACAATCAAGAGGCTTAACACCTATAGTGCGGTTCCCCCTAGGTTATATGGCCTTCCAAAGGTTCATAAGGAAGGGGTTCCTTTCCGTCCTATAGTGAGTAACATCGGCGCCCCGACATATTGTGTATCCAAGCATCTTGCTTCTCTGTTGAGTCCACAAGTAGGACGGTGTGAACATCATATCAGGAACTCAGCTGATTTTTTACGTCGTTTGGAGGGACTGAGGCTGAATGACTCTGATATTTTAGTGAGTTTCGATGTGGTCTCTCTCTTCACTCGTGTTCCTCTGTCTGATTCGTTGCGGTTAATTGAAGCCAGGTTTGGTGCTGATTTAACTAATCTCTTTAGGCATGTGTTGACATCCACTTACTTCTTATTTAATGACCAGTATTACGAGCAGACAGATGGAGTTGCGATGGGTAGTCCGTTGTCTCCTGTGATCGCAAATTTGTTTATGGAAGACTTCGAGGAACGTGCATTGGAGTCGGCGCCTTTAAAACCCGCCTGTTTCTATAGATACGTTGACGATACCTTCGTTGTTTGGCCTCACGGTAGGGAGAATTTGAATGTCTTTCTAGAACATCTGAACTCGATCCACCCGAACATTCGTTTTACGATGGAGGTGGAAAAGGATGGTTGCCTTCCCTTTCTCGACGTGTTGGTTAGGAGGCAGGATGATGGATCATTGGGACATGCAGTCTACAGGAAACGTACTCACGCCGACTTGTACTTACAAGCTAATAGTTGTCACCATTCGGCTCAGCGTGAAGGGGTACTTCGTACCTTGGTACACAGGGCACATATCGTTTCTGACGCTGAGACTTTGCCAGCTGAGCTGTCCCATCTTGAAGTTACATTTCGTCAAAATGGTTACAGTGATAGACAGATTGAACGTGCGTTGCGCTATCGACCAACTGTACATCAGGTGATTGATGATAATTCTGAGTCAACACCTAAGTCTACTGCCTTCTTGCCTTACGTAGGAAACACGTCCAATAAGATCGGTCGCATTTTACGGAAATACGATGTGAAATGTGTTTTCCGACCTCCATCTAAAATTAGAGCACTTTTGAGTTCCGTTAAGGATGATCTTGGACTGCGTAAGGCGGGTGTATATCGTGTCCCTTGTAGCTGCGGCATGGCATATATTGGTCAAACTATCAGGACCGTGGAGGACAGATGTACTGAGCATAAACGGCACACACGATTACAGCAGCCAAATAGATCTGCTATTGCCGAACATTGCTTGGATACTGGTCACTCCATGTTATATAATAACACCGAGATATTGGCATGCACGTCCAGCTATTGGGACAGTGTGATTCGGGAGGCAGTTGAGATTAAATTAGCGAGCAACCTTGTTAACAGGGATGGAGGTTGCTGTTTAAACTCTGTTTGGAATCCGGCTCTCTCCCTTGACAAGAAACAGAGGGACAGACCCAATGCTACCTCACCTGCGAATTCATAGTCTCACTATCGATAGCTCTGACTTTGGCCATCTTTGGTGGCACTAGTGTTCAGTGTGTGTGTGTTATCTTTCCTGCTTGGGTCTGAGAACCGAGATATTATATTTGCATGTACGCCGCCTGTCCGTTGCAGTTTGCCTTGGAAATGGCGGGGTGTTCTCCCGCCGAAATATCGGCGGTCGCTGAAAGTGTTACCTGGCTGAATTCCCGGAAGTTATTTGAAAGTTGTATACGCCAGGAGAAACTCAGGTCTCACATCATAACAGTAGATCCATGTCTCATCAACAGTTATGATTCTCTTAAAGAACATATCACACCCATTTGCGCGATCCAAAAGCTCTTCGCAGATTGCGAGGTGAAGGTCTTTCTGATCTTGACTCATGAACCGTGGGACGAACTTGGCGGCAACACAACGCATTCCAAGATTTGAGTGAGTGTAAGCCGGAGCAGCAGCTATGCTCAATTATAATTCTGGAATTGCTATCAACGAATCTGCAGTTACGATTAATTATCAGAACTCATCCCATCTCAACCGAAATATTTCGTACTAGCTACAGCCATCACGAGTGAGTTTAAACTAGTAAGCTTGACTAAGGTGCTGACCACCAACTGTAGCGAATCTCTGGGTATCCACCGACGCAACACTGCATTCCACGGCGACCCACCTGCGGCCAGGGCATCTACGTTGCTGCAGCAAAATATGTGTGAGCTTCGGCACGCCTTCGTAGTAAGATTCTATATCTTATCTGAGCATCAGTCGGGATTTGTCTCAAATCCACGTCTATCCTTCAAGTTATACTTCATTTCGTAACAGATGGTTTATTTTTTTATTCATGTTTGTCAATCTTGTTAATCATTTAAGACGACCTGCCACAACTTCCATTCTTTTGCCAACCTCTTCATCTCACAGTAGCGCTTACAACCAACGTCCTAAATTATTTATTGCATGTATTACTATCTCTTTTTTCGCCGGAGTCATTACCCTCTACAACTCCCTATATTACCAAGGAAGCTAGTCCCTGACGTCTTAGCACATGTCCAGCCATACTGCCTCTTCATCTAGTCAATGTTTTTCATTTCTTATAAGACCGCTTAGTTTTTCTTCTAGAGGGCAACATTTCAAATGCTTCAGTTCTCTTATTTTCCCGTTTCCCCACGGTCGACTCAATACCATAAAACGCTGTCCTCCAAACGTACATTCTCAGACACATCTTCATCAATTAATAATTGAAACCAGGAGATTTCTCTTCGCCATGAACGCCCTCTTAGCTTGTGCTAGTCTGCATTTTATATCCTATTTGCTTCGACCGTCCTGGGTTATTTTCCTTGCAAGGTAGCAGAATTCCTTAACTTCGTTTACTTCGATGTCAACAGTGATGATGTTAAAGTTCTTGCTGTTCTGATTTCTGCTGCTTCTCCTTACTTTTGTCTTTATCCGGTTCACTCTTGGCCCATATTTAGTATTCGTTAGACTGTTCATTCAATCCAAAAGATCCTGCAATTCTTCTTCGCATTCAATGAGAAAAGCGGTGTCATCAACGGATCTTAGCCTTGATATCTTTTCACCTTGGATTTTAATCGTACTCTTGAACCTTTCTTTTATTCCCATCATTGCTTCTTTGGTGTATAGATTGAACAGCAGAGGCGAAAGACTGCACCCCTGTCTTACATCGTTTTGAGTCCGAGCTCTCCGTTCTTTGTCTTCCAGTCTTATTGTTCCCTTTTAGTTCTTATGCTTATTGCGTAGTAACCATCTTTCCCTATAGTTTATTCCTATTTTTTTCCAGAATTTCGAACATCTTACACCATTTTACATTGTCGAAAGCTTTTTCTAGGTCGATCCAACAGATCGTCAGTTTTATTTTCGATGTTTCTGCATTTTATTCTTGTCAACAGCTTGGATGCGTGGGCTGTTAAGCCGGTTGTGCGATAGTTCTGTCACTTATGTGCCCTTAGTATATTTGGAATTACGTGCATGGTATTTATCCGGAAGTGTGATGGTACGTCGCCAGTCTTATAGATTCTAACACCGTCTAGAATAGTATTTTGGTTGCCACTTCCTACAGTGATTTTACATAATTCCAATGGAATGTGCCGGCCGGTGTGGCCGAGCGGTTCTAGGCGCTTCAGTCTGGAACCGCGCAACCGCTACGGTCGCAGGTTCGGTTCCTGCCTCGGGCATGGATGTGTGTGATGTCCTTAGGTTAGTTAGGTTTAAGTAGTTCTATGTTCTAGGGAACTGATGACCTCAGATGTTAAGTCCCATAGTGCTCAGAGCCATTTGAACCAATGGAATTTTATCTATCCCTTCTGCCTCAATTAATATCAAGTCTTCCAGAGCTCTTTTAATTTATGACTCTAACACTGGATCACCTGTCTTCCATGTTGCCTCTAATTTCTTCTTCTTTCACGTCATCAGACAAGGCCTTCAGTGCACTCTTTCCACCTATCCGTTCTCTCTTTTGCGTTTATCCGTGAAATTCCCATTGGATTCTAAATGTTACTAGTTTTCTTTTTGATTTCAAAATGGTTCAAATGGCTCTTAGCACTATGGGATTTAACATCTGAGGTCATCAGTCCACTAGATTTAAAACTACTTAAACCTAACTAACCTAAGGACAGCACACACATCCATGCCCGAGGCAGGATTCGAACCTGCGACTGTAGCAGCCGCGTGGTTCCGGACTTAAGCGCCTAGAACCGCTGGCCCACCGCGGTCGGCCTTTTTGATTTCACTGAAGATTGTTATGACTTTTCTATATGTTGAGTCAGACTTCTACTTAGGGTTCCCAATTTTGATGTCACGTTTGTCGTTAATCTCACTTATGCTACTCCTTATTACTTTCGTTTTTCTTTGGTTTAATCTCAATCCTTTCTCTATGGATACATTCTGCGCATATCCTATTCGACTGTCCACATAATTCTTTACATCCATCTGTAGCATTACATCTCCAATACTTCCAGTGTTTCCTTAAGAGATTCCAACAAGACTCACGTTTCTTCCATATGGTTACGTACTCCAAGCAACAGTTTTAGAAAATTGGCTCCTCGGTGTACACGAATGTTTGAAACCAACATTTTTTTTCGTTATTGGTGAAATATGTCTTCTCAGACACCCGTTTATTTCTGATGCCTACCTTGCTACATGCATTTTGTATTATACTGCCTCCTAATTCTTTCACTGCTATTGTTTTGCCCCCAGTTTCGATGTTTAGAGGGTCTGTTTTCCTCTTCTTCTATATGAGTGGAGTTCAGATCCCTGTTCTACTACCCCGGCTGATAATTTGTGGTTTTAGTAAATCATTTAAAGGAAATACCGGTTCTGTTACGTTCAAAAGGAAAGGTCCTTCAACATGTTTATACAATCAAGGCTCCTGGCCCGTCTGTAATGAGCATGTACACAACTTCTATCTCGTTGTCGACAGGCAGAGATCAGTTACTCCGTCCCGACGAAAGTGAGAAAGGTCTAGGGACTCATTTACAAAATGACGCACTCGTCAGCTAACTACCATCTGTTCATGTCGTTAGGTATGGCCTAATTTGGCTCTAAAACGTTCTAGACTACGAAACCAGTTTGTGGCGGTCCTGTCCCAGACATTGGACGCACAGAAGATGTCACAATGACTTCACTCCCACTGATGTCTTGCTGACACGACGGGGAACTCCTCTCCGGTCACGCTTGTTTCAAAGACAACAACCGGTTGCGTTGAGGCTGTTTTACAGTTCTCATTGTGTCAGTAGTTATGGCTTTTCTGCCATTTTATGATAGCCTTGCGTTTCTCTAGTGTGCTGACTTCTACGAAGTCATTGTGTTCAGACGTCGGTAGGTTTGCAGCCAAGCTGCTCCTTCTGGGGTAAAAAAAGGTTAGAGTTAACGCGATGGGTAATCAGAAGACGCTTGAAATGATTCGTGAATGCCGGCTCGAATTAATGTGGTAGTCACATACAGTAAAAATACGAGAACATAAGAAAATTCCTTTGTTGTTGCATTATTAGTGCATTTTTATTTTGCTTTCCATTTCCTTAATATTTTTGTGTTTATACAATTGACATACTCGATTACAGCATTCTTTTACGGCCGCAAGACCTCCGTCGTTGGAGTGAGACCTGTAATGGCGACTAGTGTCTCCTAGTGGAGTTTCAAAAATAGTTCAAATGGCTCTGAGCACTATGGGACTTGACATCTGAGGTCAATCAGTCCCCTAGACTTAGAACTACTTAAACCTAACTAACCTAAGGACGTGACACACATCCATGCCCGAGGCAGGATTCGAACCTGCGACCGTAGTAGCAGCGCGGTTCCGGACTGAAGCGCCTAGAACCGCTCGGCCACAGCGGCCGGGCCTAGTGGAGGAAGCTTATGTGCCTATATCGTTCTTTGGAATCTCCCAACCCCGAATAGTAGTCCGACTGGTCACTTTGCTCAGTCCTGTCCAGTTTGTGCGACCATGGCGATATCTGCGCTATCTTACTCGAGGACAACATGCACTGAATGAGATAAACCTTCGCCACTGCTCAAGGCTGACTATACAGCGTTATCTTATCAGGAAAAACGTATTCTTTCAGACTAGAGGACACTGTCTATTCTAGGTCACTAGAGGAATGTTCTAGTTCTGATATACAGCAACTCCTCCCCCACAATCTATACATATATACTGAAACATTTACGTTTGAAGTAATGTAACTGACAGTAGTCTGGAACACATCTCTCAGAATGGGAATGTCATGCGAACGTGTATTTTATCTCGTCGCTTATGCGCGTTGCGCTGCACTGAACTTTTCTGACTGAGAGAATACTTTAAACCAAACTATAACTGCATGAATTTGCGTAGCACGAAAACTGAATTGGATGCAACATTATAGATTTCAAATTGTCCCTCGTAATAAAACAGCAAAATCAGAGGTGTGAAAAGCGTCAGATGTATGAGTGATCACTGTGAAGAAGACGCAGATGCCACATACTCGTGTGGGACACCGTTTTCAGTACCTGACAAGAGTTCGAAGAAAGAAAGATTAGGGTTTAACGTCCGGTCGACATCGAGGTCATTGGAGACGAAACACAAGCTCGGGCGGGTTCAAGGATAGGGGAAGGAAATCGACCGTGCCCTTTCAAACCTGGATGGCCTGACACGGATTTGAACTGTCGTCGCCAACCGGGGTGGCCGAACGGTTCTAGGCGCTACAGTCTGGAAACGCGCGACCGCTACGGTCGCATGTTCTAAATCTGCCTCGGGCATGGATGTGTGTGATGTACTTCGGTTAGTTAGGTATAAGTAGTTCGAAGTTCTAGGGGACTGATGACCTCAGATGTTAAGTCCCATAGTGCTCAGAGCCACTTGAACAATTTGAACTGTCGTCCTCCCGAATGCAAGTCCAGTCTGCTAAGTACTGCGTTACCCCTGGTGGTGGCAGAGTTGGAAGGGGCCTCATAGTGGGTCCCTAATTGGCCGGTCGGTCGAATCTTGCAATATCCAGATTTGTGAGGCATTGCTGTGTGACAGTGATGCGGTGTTGGGCTCCATTGGAACGTGAGAGCAGGCGTACTCGTCTTCAAGGTTCCGGTCAATCTCGATTGACCACCATAAAGGAGTATCGCAGTACTGAGCCCATAGCACATCGTGATCTCTTGGCATCTGCGCCTGCCATCCGAGAACAACACATTCTGTGTTACGCAGCATCTTTGGTCGGAGACTAGTAAGAGCCAATCTTGGGGATTTACCGTCCCATACGAAGGCCGCCGGTAACATCGCAATACTAACAGCCGCGTTGGAGTCGTGCAGTGACTGGGAAGTATGGACTGCCAACGAATGGGGTCGCACTGCTTTAAGCAATGAATCGCCGTTCCACACTACCTCGGATGACCATTTTCGATGAGTATGGCGGTGACATAAGGAGAGGTCCCATTATTCCAATGTTTCAGAGAAGCACTGTTATGTAACTCCTCACGTCATGGTGTGGTGAGCCATTACTTGGTTGGTGGTGACTGAGGGAGCTATGACGTCACAATAATACGTGATGGACATCTTGCGTTCCCATGTGTTACCTCTCATGCGACAGGCAATGTCATCAATATAATGCATGTGATTCTACGAGGGTCACTCCTAAAGAAATGCACACTATTTTTTTTTTAAATCCATCTTTTATTCTACGAAGACAGCTCCAGAGGGTTTTTATGCGGCATCTCGTCATAGATGCCGCATAGACCTCTCACAGAAATGAAAACAACAAATAAACAGATGTGAACTATGTTACAGCGAAGAAATTCAAGAATCAAAACTTCCAAAACGGAACGCAAAAGGCATAACATGTGGTACTTGTCGAAAACAAACAGGAGGTGAATACGTCTGGAGGTGTCTTCGTCACACGTCACTGTTGCAAACTGACATTACGCCACGACACATAAAATTTGAATACAGGGAACAGACACGTCAATGACCGAACGGAAAGTTCGTAGTTTTGAATCCCGAATTTCCGCATCACAATCCTCCACCGCGGCCACGCAACCACAACGCGACGCCTGTTAACATTCCTCGATATTACACATGGAGATGCCGCATAGACCTCTCACAAAAATGAAAACAACAAATAAACGGGTGTGAACTCACGACATTTTCACAAATTTCAATACAGCGAACAGACACGTCAATGACCGGACGGAGAATTCGTGATTTGGTGAAATATATACAGGGTGTTAGAAAAAGGTACGGCCAAACTTTCAGGAAACATTCCTCACACACAAATAAAGAAAAGATGTTATGTGGACATGTGTCCGGAAACGCTTAATTTCCATGTTAGAGCTCATTTTAGTTTCGTCAGTATGTACTGTACTTCCTCGATTCTGATGATAAAATTGTAAATTTTCACAATCAACATGTGTGGGCTGACGAGAATCCGCACGCAATTGTGCAATCACGTCATCAACACAGATTTTCTGTGAACGTTTGGGCAGGCATTGTTGGTGATGTCTTGATTGGGTCCCATGTTCTTCCACCTTCGCTCAATAGAGCACGTTATCATGATTTCATACGGGATACTCTACCTGTGCTGCCAGAACACGTGCCTTTACAAGTACGACACAACATGTGGTTCATGCACGATGGAGCTCCTGCACATTTAAGTCGAAGTGTTCGTACGCTTCTCAACAACAGATTCGGTGACCGATGGATTGGTAGAGGCGGACCAATTCCATGGCCTCCACGCTCTCCTGACCTCAACCCTCTTGACTTTCATTTATGGGGGCATTTGAAAGCTGTTGTCTGCGCAACCGCGGTACCAAATGTAGAGACTCTTCGTGCTCGTATTGTGGTCGGCTGTGATACAATACGCCATTCTCCAGGGCTGCATCAGCGCATCAGGGATTCCATGCTACGGAGGGTGGATGCATGTATCCTCGCTAACAGAGGACATTTTGAACATTTCCTGTAACAAAGTGTTTGAAGTCACGCTGGTACGTTATGTTGCTGTGTGTTTCCATTCCATGATTAATGTGATTTGAAGAGAAGTAATAAAATGAGCTCTAACATGGAAAGTAAGCGTTTCCGGACACATGTCCACATAACATACTTTCTTTCTTTGTGTGTGAGGAATGTTTCCTGAAAGTTTGGCCGTACCTATGTGTAATACCCTGTGTACAGGGTGGTACATTGATAGTGACCGGGCCAAATATCTCACGAACCAAGCATCAAACGAAAAAACTACAAAGAACGAAACTCGTCTAGCTTGAAAGGGGAAACCAGATGGCGCTATGGTTGGTCCGCTACATGGCGCTGCCATGGGTCAAATGGATATCAACTGCGTTTTTTTTAAATATGAACCCCCATTTTTTATACATATTCGTGTAATACGTAAAAAAATATGAATGTTTTAGTTGGACCACTTTTTTCGCTTTGTGATAGATGGCGCTGTAATAGTCACAAACGTATAAGTACATGGTATCACGTAACATTCCGCCAGTGCGGACGGTATTTGCTTCGTGATACATTACCTGTGTTAAAATGGACCGTTTACCAATTGCGGAAAATGTCGATATCGTGTTGATGTATGGCTATTGTGATCAAAATGCCCAACGGGCGTGTGCTATGTATGCTGCTCGGTATCCTGGACGATATCATCCAAGTGTCCGTGCCGATCGCCGGATAGTTACGTTATTTAGGGAAACATGAAGTGGTCAGCCACATGTGAAAGGTCAACCACGACCTACAACAAATGATGATGCCCAAGTAGGTGTTTTAGCTGCTGTCGCGGCTAATCCGCACCTCAGTAGGAGACAAATTGCGCGAGAATCGGGAATCTCAAAAACGTCGGTGTTGAGAATGCTACATCAACATCGATTGCACCAGTACCATATTTCTATTCACCAGCAATTGCATGGCGACGGCTTTGAACGTCGTGTACAGTTCTGCCACTGGGCACAAGAGAAATTACGGGACGATGAGGGAATTTTGCACGCGTTCTATTTAGCGACGAAGCGTCATTCACCAACAGCGGTAACGTAAACGGCGTAATATGCACTACTGGCCAATGGAAAATCCACGATGGCTGCGACAAGTGGAACATCGGCGACCTTGGCGGGTTAATGTATGGTGCGGCATTATGGGAGGATGGATAATTGGCCCCCATTTTATCGATGGCAATCCAAATGGTGCAATGTATGCTGATTTGCTACGTAATGTTGTAGCGATGTTACTACAAGATGTTTCATTGCATGACAGAATGGCGATGTACTTCCAACATGATGGATGTCCGGCACATAGCTCGCGTGCGGTTGAAGCGGTATTGAATAGCATATTTCATGACAGGTGGATTGGTCGTCGAAGCACCATACCATGGCCCGGACGTCCACCGGATCTGACGTCTCCGGATTTCTTTCTGTGGGAAAAGTTGATGGATATTTGCTATCGTGATCCACCGACAACACCTGACAACATGCGTCAACGCATTGTCAACGCATGTGCGAACATTACGGAAGGCGAACTACTCGCTGTTGAGAGGAACGTCGTTACACGTATTGGCAAATGCATTGAGGTTGACGGACATCATTTTGAGGAGGAGGAGGATGTTGGTGTTTAACGTCCCGTCGACAACGAGCTCATTAGAGACGGAGCACAAGCTCGGATTAGGGAAGGATGGGGAAGGAAGTCGGCCGTGCCCTTTGAAGGGAACCGTCCCGGCATTTGCCTGGAGTGATCTAGGGAAATCACGGAAAACCTGAATCAGGATGGCCGGACGCGGGATTGAACCGTCGTCCTCCCGAATACGAGTCCAGTATGCTAACCACTGCGCCACCTCGCTCGGTCATCATTTTGAGCATATATTGCATTAATGTGGTTTTTACAGGTAATCACGCTGTACATGCATCACATTGGAACAACCGAAATAAAATGTTCAAACGTACCTAGGCTCTGTATTTTAATTTAAAAAACCTACCTGTTACTAACTGTTCGTCTAAAATTGTGAGCCATATGTTTGTGACTATTACAGCGCCATCTATCACAAAGCGAAAAAAGTGGTCCAACTGAAACATTCATATTTCTTTACGTACTACACGAATATGTAATAAAAATGTTGTTTCCTATTTTAAAAAACACAGTTTATATCCGTTTGACCTATGGCAGCGCCATCTAGCGGGCCATCCATAGCGCCATCTGGTTTCCCCCTTCAGGCTAGACGAGTTTCGTTCTTTGTAGTTTTTTCGTTTGACGCTTATTTCGTGAGCTATTTGGCCCGATCGCGATCAATGGACCATCCTGTATATAGGAGCGGATAATATTTGAATTCGACTTCCCGCGACGCTATCCTCCAGCGTGACCACACAACCACGACACGGCGACTGTTAACATTCCTTGATATTATACATATTAAATTTGGACCGTTCACTGTTTCTATCTTTCTTCTTTCCTCCACAGTTCTGTACACCTTCTTCTGGTTTTCATGCTTGTTCTGTGTTCAGTTTTTAGGGACTATCCAATGGACCGACCAACTTACCACCAAATCTGAAGGGGTGCGATGGGGAGTTTCCCTTGTGAGTAGTGAGTTTTTTTATTTTGGGAGACAAATATACAAAAATTACGCAAAGTTTTCGTCGATACTTGTAAATTTTTTTTAAAAAAGGACGCTTAATCAACATATGAAGACCGGTCTGCAACCCAGGACAACAAGCGACTGTAAGTATACACACGATATTTGTGTATTCGGAAGTCTAGTGAGTGTCAGTGAGTGATAGTATTAATGCCATTAAAAAATAAAGTATGGGTAGATCTCACGCGTGTGTCGTATGTTTGCAAATAAGCGATAAATCAAAGGAAAACATCTGAACTTATAATTCGGTTTTTCCGATGGAAATGTCTAGACTGCAGCAAAGTACTTGAGTAATATTCGACATGTTCCAGTTGTGTGCAAACCGCGTGTGTACTTTCCTGTTGAGGTATACTCACTTTAGTAGGCAAATTGAAGTGTTCGTGTAGAATCATTTCAGTAAGATTGGGATTCTGTTGTCCTCGACAGATGATGTTATGGAATTCTTTGCGCGCAAATTATGTGAAGCTGGGTAAAAGTAGCCATAATACACTGAAACGTCCTCTTAGAAAAAATTTATGAATTACTGTGCTGATCAACCTCTTATGTTATTTCATTTTCAAACAGCTGAGCAAAACTGAACGTACTTGAACATTCACTAAAGTGACACACAATATTTTTAGCGCAACGCAATCTGACTTTCAGTAATCCCTACAAAAGAATGGCCCTGACTAACAATAACCTATACCTTTCACAAATCACTTACTTCACAAAAATCTTCGTTACTCGAACTACTGCACTACAGCGAGCGCCAATACTGCTAGCTAAATAAAAGATTCTAACTACTGAAGGGACTAACTACTGATAGGCATAGTTAGCAAATGAAAGATTTTGATAGAGAACAAACAATGTATTTACCTTAATAGTGTTCAAAAGTCATAATATATATCATTTCATGACATCCAGTCTTACAAATTTACTGTCTCTGATGGACACACGTCCAGATCATCCGCTCTCAAAACTCCGCCATCTCTTTCCCCACATCCACCACCGCTGGCGGCTCACCTCCAACTGCGCAACGCTACGCGCTGTTCACATCCAACAGCCCAACACTACAATAGCAAACAACAATGAAAACCAGCCACAGACTGCACACAGCACAGTCAGTGATTTTCATACAGAGCGCTACGTGGCGTTACCAATATAAAAACCTTAACAGCCTACTTGCAACACGACTTTATTAAACCCGCCTTTGTTGCACAGTGACGCTGTGATTGCCTCACGTGCTGTATCATATATCTGAAATTGGAAGACCGCATGCGTTCAGTGTCGGCAGCGCTGCCCAATGCCTTTGATTATGACTTATACTATTTGAATGAAGGCATTTTACTAGTGTAATTGTTTTGTTAATGGACTGAAGAACAGCGCGCTAATATATTTAGTTTTTTTGGGGGGGGGGCGGAAATTTCTGCAGAACAGATGCATAATTTCATTTTCTAGTGTACACCATCGGGTTTTCTTCTTGGCTAAAACGGAAACTGTGTGTCAAGTAAATCACACCTGTCTTCGTTTTAGTTGCACGAGAGAAAGGACAAAGAAGACAAAATAACTCGAATATATTAGTCTCTTTGGGAGGTAGTTTCGCCTTATGGAATATTCGTAGTCACTTGTCCAACGAAATATTACTCCTCAGGAATCATCACTTTATCAGATGTGTTTACAGATAATTATATCAACTGTTATCTGTCATCACTGGTCGTAGAAAGGTACAACTGATACGCTCGCACCTTGATCGTTTGAATTCGAATCACTTGTGGTGATACCTATTATCAAAATTTCGCAATCGACAAGCAATTAAACATTTTAAATTTCACAATTAAACGAAACATTAAATGGCAGTCATCATTTCGACTGTATCAACTATGGGTATTAGGGAGACTTTATAACAATTACACTGAAATATTGTTTAATTTTTTGTTTCACAAAAAAATTATCTGTCTATTCTTTAGTGTCACGTCAGTGAATGCATATATGATACTTTATTGCCGGCAGGAGTGGCCGAGCGGTTATAGGCGCTACAATCTGGAACCGCGCGACCGCTACGGCCGCAGGTTCGAATCCTGCCTCGGGCATGGGATGTGTGTGATGTCCTTAGGTTAGTTAGGTTTAAGTTGTTCTAAGTTCTAGGGGACTGCTGACCTCAGCAGTTAAGTCCCATAGTGCTCAGAGCCATTTGAACCATTTTGAACCATGCTTTATTAGAACATTTTGATCTACTTAAACGCAAATATCAGACTTAACACATTTTTACTATAGTTTATTAGAACAGTGCACACCCAGTATTGCAGCTAAGATATGTAGTCAATATACACTTAGTTAATGTAGAACTCTGGAATTAATATCACAAAGTAATAGGCATCCTTACGGAACACAAAAAGTTATTGAATGAGCATTGAGTTCGTTTACAATGTACTACCAGAGTAAGTAAGTGAATTGCCAATGAACGATTACAGGTCCATGACAGCCCGTCTGGAGCTTTTTAATTATATAGCTACTATAAATCGTCCATTTCTCTCCTGTACGTAGAAACCACTTTTTATTTTGGAACTGTCCACTTGTTCGTACACTAGAGGAAACACAAATAATCAGTACTTGAGGTGTCTTAAGGGGGGATAGGATGCCAAAAATTAAAAAAAAAGTTCGATTTTGCAAAAATATGCATATTTTGTAGCGCACATCTTCCTGAATAGTTTGTGAGATTGTAAGGCACATTATTTGATCTTACATGTACCAAGATGCAGCGCCACAGCCCTTTGCACAGCATTCTTATGTCATATTCTCTGTAGAATTCGAATGTTTATATTTGCGCCAGATATTGTCATACATGAGGCAAAGGACTATTGATATCGATACTTTCTCTGCTGCTATCGACGTACATTGTTTTGATCGCTGATTTTGTTTGTTCTCTGTTTTGAAAGGCTTGCAATGTGGTATTGCGAATTTTGAAACGATTTATATTATGGCTTGGCAATAAGAAAGAATACAGGGGACTTGAAAAATATGAAGCAAGCAGTGTGGGCCATATACTTCCACAAAATGTCCACAGACAACAACCCTATCCACAACTTGTGCCCAAAACGTAATGAATCATGGTGTGGCTACCAAAGGTCAATTGCTGGTGGTGAAGAATATCATCACCGGAATTCTCTACCACCTGCTGTAATGGAAGCCGTCAAACCTATATTCAGCGACCTTGCAAATGAAAAATTATTGGAGGAATGTCTTCATAGCGGTACCCAAAACCCAAATGAAAGTTTTACCCAATGTGTATGGGAAAGATTGCCAAAAACCATTTTTGTGGGAAAAAATGCACTTGATATTGGTTTTTATGATGCAGTTTCATGTTTTAAGGATAGTGCGCAAAGCAGGAAATATGTTTTAGAGAAAATGGGGATTAAGTCCGGCGTGAACTGCATCAAAGCTTTGTATGCGATAGACAGAGAGCGTGAAGTGAAGGCAGGTAAATCATTTTTGAAGGTGATAAAATCAAGATCAGTGCATCATAGGAATGTGAAAAGGAAGAAAACTGATTTAGAAAATGAAAAAGAACCTTCTTATGTGCTGGAGAGTTCTGAAAGAATGCCCAAGAAAAGCAGGAACTTAAACGGCCATTTTCGGCAAAACACAAATTTCTGTACTTAGGCACATGTAACATCCAAAATAGATATCCTATTATTTTAAAACTTGGTATGCTTATTAAACACAAACATCTTAATGCAAAAATCTCGAATTTTCCAAATCTATTAAAAACTGTGGTATAACTTGAGATAATTAACTATAAAATTTGAGTTTTTTCTAAACATGAAGTTTAAAATGCAACAGCTCATTCATTGTTTCATAAATTAAATAAATTCTAGAGTTTCATACACCTGTAAGTAAGGTTTGTATGCTGTGCTAAATTCATCGAAGAATCTCTCTTACTCATGAAGAAAAGTTTACCTATAGCAATAATTTCAGCCAATAGTAAGTGAAAAAATGATGAAATTTCATATCTAAAATAATTTATTTTGTTATATTTTTGTACTTCCACTGCTATGAGTGTGAATCCCGGATCCTTTCTGGTCATGCTGCCAAAGTCTTATGAATTTATTTGTAAAAGTATAGACAGTGGAAATTTAAAATGTCCTGCGGTGCCTCTCCTGCTCCAAGTCGGCTCGTTTGACGTCCTTCCCCCGTTAAGTTTAACTGGAGAAATAAACTTATCATTTCAAAAACATTTAGTTGCCTTCTTTGTAGTGTAGCAACAACAGCGGATTCCACGGTGTTGTTACAACATTGCGGTGTATGTAAGACACGAGTATAGAAGGCAGTAGCCATAATTTATTCCCAAGTAATTTCGATGGTGTAATTATGTATAACAATACAGATTATATATTCATTTATTTACAGAATAAGTCGAAACTCTTGAAATTATAACGCACCTTTAAGATGAGTGGCTTCTAAAGTCTGCATCAATTTAACTGTCTCCGCAGTTATACACTGAAGCCCAAAGAAACTGATAGAGGAATGTGTATTCAAATACAGAGATAAGTACACTACTGGTATTAAAATTGCTGCACCAAGAAGAAATGCAGATAATAAACTTGTATTCATTGGACAAATATATTATACTAGAACTGAAATGTGATTACATCTCCATGCAATTTGGGTGCATAGATCCTGAGGAATCAGTACCCAGAACAACCATCCCTGGCCGTAATAACGGCCTTGATACGCATGGGCATTGAGTCAAACAGAGCTTGGATGTTACGGTATATTGATAATTTTTACTTATGGACTGTCTGACAGCAACTATTCAGTTGCTGGCAGACGGTCCATAAATAAAAATTATCAATATACCGTAATATTACACGCAAATGAGGAAGACAGGACTACAAAAGTTGAAGAGCTTGGATGGCGTGTACAGGTACAGCTGCAGATGCAGCTTCAACATGATACCACAGTTCATCAAGAGTAGTGACTGGCGTATTGTGACGAGCCAGTTGCTCGGCCACCATTGACCAGACGTTTTCAATTGGTGAGAGATCTGGAGAATGTGTTGGCCAGGGCATCAGTGGAACATTTTCTGTATCCAGAAAGGCCTGTACAGGACCTGCAACATGTGGTCGTGCATTATCCTGCAGAAATGCAGGGTTTCGCAGGGATCGAATGAAGGGTAGAGCCACGAGTCGTAACACATCTGAAATGTAGTGTCCACTGTTCAAAGTTCCGTCAATGTGAACAAGAGGTGACCGAGACGTGTAACCAATGGCACCCCATACCATCACGCCGGGTGATACGCCAGTATGGCGATGACAAATACACGCTTCCAATGTGCGTTCACCGCGATGTCGCCAAACACGGATGCGACCATCACGATGCTGTAAGTAGAACCTAGATTCATCAGAAAAAATTACGTTTTGCCATTCGTGCACCCAGGTTCGTCGTTGAGTACACCATCGCAGGCGCTCCTGTCTGTGATGCAGCGTCAAAGGTAACCGCAGCCATGGTCTCCGAGATGATAGTCCATGCTGCTGCAAACGTCGTCGAACTGTTCGTGCAGATGGTTGTTGTCATGCAAACGTCCGCATGTGTTGACTCAGGGATCGAGACGTGGCTGCACGATCCGTGTAAAGCCATGCGGGTAAGATGCCTGTCATCTCGACTGCTAGTGATACAAGGCCGTTGGGATCCAGCAAAACGTTCCGTATTACCCTCCTGAACCCACCGATTCCATATTCTGCTAATAGTCATTGGATCTCGACGAACGCGAGCAGCAATGGCCCGATACGATAAGCCGCAATCGCAATAGGCTACAATCCGACGTTTATCAAAGTCTGAAACGTGACGGTACGCATTTCTCCTCCTTACAGGAGGCATCACAACAACGTTTCACCAGGCGACGTCGGTCAACTGCTGTTTGTGTATGAGAAATCGGTTGGAAACTTTCCTCATGTCAGCACGTTTTAGGTGTCGCCAGCGGCGCCAACCTTGTGTGAATGCTCTGAAAAGCCAATCATTTGCATATCATAGCATCTTCTTCCTGTCGGTTAAATTTCGCGTCTGTAGCACGTCATCTTCGTGGTGTAGCACTTTTAATGGCCAGTAGTGTACGAGGGCAGTTCAATAAGTAATGCAACACATTTTTTTTCTCGGCCAATTTTGGTTGAAAAAACCGGAAATTTCTTGTGGAATATTTTCAAACATTCCCACTTCGTCTCGTATAGTTTCATTGACTTCCGACAGGTGGCAGCGCTGTACGGAGCTGTTAAAATGGCGTCTGTAACGGATGTGCGTTGCAAACAACGGGCAGTTCTGTTCGATGTCCTTCCCCATGGTCAAACGATCAACTCTGAAGTGTATTGTGCTACTCTTCAGAAATTGAAGAAACGACTTCAGCGTGTTCGTAGGCACAAAAATCTGAACGAACTTCTCCTTCTTCATGACAACGCAAGACCTCACACAAGTCTTCGCACCCGAGAGGAGCTCACAAAACTTCAGTGGACTGTTCTTCCTCATGCACCCCACAGCCCCGATCTCGCACCGTCGGATTTCCATATGTTTGGCCCAATGAAGGACGCAATCCGTGGGAGGCACTACGCGGATGATGAAGAAGTTATTGATGCAGTACGACGTTGGCTCCGACATCGACCAGTGGAATGGTACCATGCAGGCATACAGGCCCTCATTTCAAGGTGGCGTAAGGCCGTAGCATTGAATGGAGATTACGTTGAAAAACAGTGTTGTATAGCTAAAAGATTAGGGAATAACCTGGTGTATTTCAATGCTGAATAAAACAACCCCTGTTTCAGAAAAAAAATGTGTTGCATTACTTATTGAACTGCCCTCGTATATTGCGCCGTCGCATTTGTGACGTACCTTTCCGAGGAAAACCTTTACTCACGCACTATCTAAACATTTCTCTCAATTTGATGTCTGCCAGGCAGGAAAGACAGGTTACACCTCCTCGAGATTAAAGGTGGACTGATGGAATTGCGGACACTTGATGCAGTAAGGAAAGTACGCAGGGTACTCAGAAGCAATGTGAATAGCTTCTAAGGGTGTTGCAGGACAGATTCTGCTTAGAAATAACTGTTAAAAAAACTTTCAATACGTTGCGCCGTTTCCGAGTTAATTTGCTCCGAAGTTAGCCAATCAGACCGTTGCATGCGCAAATTGAAACGGCCCACCAGAGCGGTGTCGCTAAACATGTTCTTCGTTTGTCTTCCTAAAACCGAACAAGGGAGCAAAGTTGGCCATGTGACGACATTAAGGATCAAATCCGAGCCAATGTTAAGCGGTCTCGTACGCTATCCTCTACGCTGCGAGAAAGCTATCTGGCGGGCCGCTTGCATTTGCGAGTGCAGCGGCCTGATTGGCTAACTACAATGTCAGTTACCTCGGAAACTGTGTAACTATCGAATTGTTTTCATAACACTTATTTCTCGGCACTGTTTACCCTGCAACACTCTTACAAGCTTTTCAGACTGTTTGTGACCACCCTGCATAACCGGAGCAGTCATTCCAGTGACGATACGTACCACAAATGGGGAAAACGACTTTGACAATGGGCAGATTGTTATGACCCGGTGCCTGGGAACAAGCATCCCGTAAACGATGACACTGGTCGGATCTTCAAGTGATACGGTCGTGAGAATCTATAGAAAGTGGCTGAAGAATGATGAAATCTGGAGTAGTCGACAAGATGTTACATGTCCTCGCCACATGACGGAACATGGATGTCGGAGGCTTGTCCACCTCTGTAAAGCAGCATAGGCGGAGTTACGTGCCAGATCTGACGTCACAACACAGTGCACCGCGCGTCACGGACGCGGGCCGGTGGGCGCAGTGTTGTGATATGGGGACTTTCATGTAGGCTTCCACGGGACGAGTGGTAGTAATACACGCACTTGATGTCTTCCCCAACGGCGATGACATTTTCCAGTAGGTTGACTATCCGTCGCCGGCCGCTGGTGGCCGAGCGGTTCTAGGCGCTTCAGTCTGGAACTGCGAGACGACTACGGTCGCAGGTTCGAATCCTGCCTCGGGCATGGATGTGTGTGGTGTCCTTAGGTTAGTTAGGCTGAAGTAGTTCTAAGTTCTAGGGGACTGATGACCTCAGATGTTAAGTCCCATAGTGCTCAGAGCCATTTGAACCATTTGACTATGCGTGTCACGAGGTCAGAATTCTGATGTATTTGTTCGAGAAGGATGATAGTGAATAGACGTTGATGTCTTGGCCGCCAAAGTCGCTGGTCTCAACCTGATGAATTCATCAGGGACACTATTGGCGCCATGTTTATGCCCTAAAACTACCGGCCCGTAATTTACGGGACCTAAGAGTCCTGTGGGTAGACATCCGGTGCCAGATACCTCAGAAAGCCTACCAAGGACTTTTAGAATCCCTGCAACACAGAATAGCACCTGTATTGCGTACTGAAGCGGACCAACTAGTTGAAGCATGTTGTCATAGTGTTTTGGTTCGCCGGCCGAAGTGGCCGTGCGGTTAAAGGCGCTGCAGTCTGGAACCGCAAGACCGCTACGGTCGCAGGTTCGAATCCTGCCTCGGGCATGGATGTTTGTGATGTCCTTAGGTTAGTTAGGTTTAACTAGTTCTAAATTCTAGGGGACTAATGACCTCAGCAGTTGAGTCCCATAGTCCTTAGAGCCATTTGAACCATTTGTCTTGGTTCATCAGTGCAACTTTAATGTTTCTGCTGCTTGTGACCCTCGCATTTTTCCACGTTTTAGGAGTGATATAGAGGAGATACTGTCTACGTTGTCCTGTACTGGCTTGCAATCATCAATAGACGATATTTCCTTGTCAATGCTACCACCGTCAAAGAAAAATCTGAAAAAACTGTTGACATCTTCTGATAAGTGTCAATGGGCTACGCCCCATCTGTTTTACGTTTCAGTTGTATATTCTCTTTCCAGTATAATATACTGTGTCTGGTTTGTCGGGACAAATATTCATGAGTTACTCCATGTGACCGTACACTGATCATAACTGACAGTGGACTACAGTGGCCAACGCCTTTCCTAAATCTACTAATACATCTACATCTACTACTTTCAGGATATCGTGTGTAAAAAGGAACAGCATGTGTTTCACGCAAGTAGTTTCTACTGAACCAGAGCTGGTTTTTACCAGAAATTTCTATTTATGCATGAATGCCAAAACGTTCGAGACTAGAATATGTTCTCGCATCCTGCCGAAGTCGATCGTTGGTGATATGTCGTTTTACCCTTGTTATGAACATGAGCAATTTGCGCACTTTTCCAGTTAGGCGGATTTGTTCACCGAGCGAGAGATTCTCAGTAAATACATCTACATCTACAAGATTACTCTGCCATTCACAATAAAGTGCCTGGCAGAGGGTTCAATGAACCACCTTCAAGCTGTCTCTCTACCGTTCCACACTCGAATGGCACGCGGGAAAAACGAGCACTTAAATTTTTCTGTGCGAGCCCTGATTTCTCTTATTTCATCGTGGTGATCATTTCTCCCGATGTAGGTGGGTGCCAACAGAACGCTTTCGCAATCGGAGGAGAAAACTGGTGATTGAAATTTCATGAGAAGATCCCATCGCAACAAAAAACGCCTTTGTTTTAATGATCGCCACTCCAATTTACTTATCATGTCTGTGACACTATCTCCCCTATTACGCGATAATACAAAACGAGCTGCCCCTCTTTGTTCTTTTTCGATGTCATCCGTCAGTCCCACCTGATGCGGATCCCTCACCGCACAGCAATACTCCAGAATAGAGCGGACAAGCGTGGTGCAAGCAGTCTCTTTAGTAGACCTGTTGCACCCTCTAAGTGTTCTGCCAATGAATCGCAGTCTGCCCACAATATTATCTCTGTGATCGTTCCAATTTAGGTAATTTGTGATCGTAATCCCTTAATATTTGCCGGCTGGGTTGGCCGGGCGGTTCTAGGCGCTACAGTCTGGAACCGCGCGACCGCTACGGTCGCAGGTTCGAATCCTGCCTCGGGCATGGATGTGTGTGATGTCCTTAGGTTAGTTAGGTTTAAGTAGTTCTAAGTTCTAGGGGACTGATGACCTCAGAAGTTAAGTCCCATAGTGCTCAGAGCCATTTGAACCATTTGAACCCTAAGTATTTAGTTGAATTTACAGCCTTCAGATTTGTGTGACTTATCGCGTAATCGAAATTTAGGTGATTTCTTTTAGTACTCATGTGAATAACTTCACACTTTTTCTTATTCGGGGTCAATTGCCACTTTTCGCACCATACAGATATCTTATCACAATCATTTTGCAAGTCGTTTTGATCATCTGATGACTTTACAAGACGGTAAATGACAGCATCATCTGCAAACAATCTAAGACGGCTACTCAGATTGTCTCCTAAGTCGGTAACATAGATCAGGATCAATAGAGGGCCTATAGCACTTCCTTGGGGAACTCAGGATATTACTTTTGTTTTACTCGATGACTTTCCGTCTATTACTACGAACTGTGACCTTTCTGACAGGAAATCACGAATCCAGTCACACAACTGAGGCGATACTCCGTAGACACGCAGTTTGATTGGAAGACGCTTGTGAGGAACGGTACCGAAAGCCTTCTGGAAATCTAAAAATATGGAATCAATTTGACATCCCCTGTCGATAGCACTTATTACTTCATGATTATAAAGAGCTAGTTGTGTTTCACAAGAACGATATTTCCTGAAACCGTGCTATGTGTCAATAAATCGTTTTCTTCGAGGTACTTCATAATGTTCGAATACAGTATATGTTCCAAAACCCTACTGCAAATTGACGTTAGTGATATAGGCCTGTAATTTAGCGGATTACTCCTACTTCCCTTTTTGGGTATTGGTGTGACTTGAGAAATTTTCCAGTTTTTAGGTACGGATCTTTCTGTGAGCGAGTGGTTGTATATAATTGCTAAATATGGAGCTATTTTATCAGCATACTCTAAGAGGAACCTTACTGGTTTACAATCTGGACCGGAGGCCTTGCCATTATTGATTTACGAGGATGAGTCTGTAAGGAGTAAATCCACAGCGTATGTAAAAAATAAAATCTAATAGGATTGCCATCGTTATGCGATTTCTGACTGGTTTGGTATAATGAGACACAAATACCTCTCCAGTGCCAACCTCTTCGTCTCAGAAGAGCGCTTGCAGCTACGCCCTCAATATTTTCTTGGATGTGTGGAAATGAGCGTACGGCATTGTGGGCCGGGATTCCCCCATTCGGGGAATTTCGGCCGCCGAGGGCAAGTACTTATTGCATTCGACGCCACACTGGGCGGCTTGCGCGTTGGAGATGGGGATGAAATGATGATGAGGACAACACAACACCTAGTCCCTGAGTGGAGAAAATCTCCTGCCCCAGCCGGGAATCGAGCCCGGGCCCTTTGGCGTGGCATTCCGCCGCGCTGACCACTCAGTCAACGGGGGCGGACATTTTGTTGGATGTATTCCAATGTCTGTCTTCCTCTGCAGTATTTAGTCTCTACACCTGCCTCTGTTATCATGGAATTTATGCCTTGCTAGCTTAATACATTTCCTACTGTCGTGCCTGTTCTTCATGTCAGAGTTTTCCACATGTTCCTCTCCTGTTTTTACTTGTTCATGTCATTTTGAACATCCTTCTACAGGCATCTCAAAAGTTTGAATTTCTTCTTTTCCGGTTTTTCTAAAGGTCCTTACGTACTTCCATACAATGCTGTGTTCTAATTTTACATTCTCATGAATTTTTTCTTCAGTTAAGGACGAGGTTTGATGCTAATAGTCTTCTTTTGGCCAAGAATGCCCACTTTGTTTGTACTAGTGCTATTGATGGCCTCGTTACTTCGACTGTCATGCATTACTTTGCTTTCAAGGTAGCAGAATTCCTTCACTTCGCTACTTCGTGATCTCGATGTTATGTTTATCACTAATCTCATTTCTGCTACTCTTGAGACTGTACATTCCAGTCAACAGGTTTTGCATTACTTACTCACTTTTAATGGGGACAGCAATATCTTCCAAGAATCTTATCATTTACCTTCTTTTACTCGTAATTTTAATCCCACTCTTCAACCTTGCTCTTATTCCCTTCATTGCTTCTTCGAGGTATAAATTGAACATTAGGGATGATAGGTTACACCCCTTCCTTATACCGTTGCTAAATAGAACACTTCGTTCTTGGTCTTTTGTTCTTTTTCTTGCCTTTGGTTATTGTACTCTTCATCTTTCCTTACAGCATTCATCTATTTTCCTCAGGATTTCGAACATCTTGCACCATTATACAGTGTCTAACGCCTTTTCTAGGTCGACAATTCTGCGAATGTCTCTCGATTTTTCTTTAGTCTTGCTCCTATTATCAAACGCGCAACGTCAGAACTGCCTCTCCGGTGCATGATGTTTCCTGGAACCAAACGTCTCGTCATCTAACAGATCCTTAATTTTTAATCGGAAACAAGAGCTTTGTGCGCTTTGAGCAGTTTCAGTTTCTTTCACTTCCCGGAGAACTTCAGTAAAAAATCTCTTAATGAGTGCCTGCGGCTGTCCAGCGCCGGTACGACAGTATGTTTCTAATAAGTGAATTAATTTCATTTTCAAGTGCAGAAATTGATATTTCACCTCTCTCTCCGCTTTCTTGTCTTACGACGCCAGACTGGTCAATGTGAGGTCGATGTTAGCAGATATTACTAAAATCTCGTCAGTATTCCGTGACACGTTTGCAGAGGCGCAGGTCACGTTTTACTTACATCGGCGGTATTAGCCTGTATATGACGGCGCAGTGCGTGCCGCTGGCCAGCCGCCGGCGCTTTCGTGTACTTTCCATCCTACCTCACTCAGTGTAGGGGGCGGGAGAAAGGTTGCATGCGCCTCGGCATGTGTCCCAGTTTCTCTTGCACAAGCACAAGTAATGCGGTCTTTGCCGGAAAGCTACCTCTGCCTTAACAATGAAACTATTTATAAAAAAAAAAACTACCGTAGTCTGTCAGTTCTATTATGCGAGATGCCTTTATTTCAACATGTATGTTTACGAGCGGCTTTCGATAAGTAATGCAACACATATTTTTCTCGGTCAGTTTTGTTTTAAAAAATGCAGAATTTCTTGTGGGACAGCAAGGAATATTCCCGCTTCAGCCCCTATACTTTCACGAGGTTATGATAGTGGCGGCACTATACGTAGCCTTCAAAATGGCATATACACTACTGTCCATTTAAATTGCTACACCACGAAGATGACGTGCTACAGACGCGAAATTTAACTGACAGGAAGAAGATGCTGTGATATGCAAATGATTAGCTTTTCAGAGCATTCACACAAGGTTGGCGCCGGTGGCGACACCTACAACGTGCTGATATGAGGAAAGTTTCCAACCGATTTCTCATACACAAACAGCAGTTGACCGGCGTTGCCTGGTGAAATGTTGTTGTGATGCCTCGTGTAAGGAGGAGAAATGCGTACCATCACGTTTCCGACTTTGATAAAGGTCGGATTGTAGCCTATCGCGATTTCGCGATTACGGTTTATAGTATCGCGACATTGCTGCTCGCGTTGGTCGAGATCCAATGACAGTTAGCAGAATATGGAATCGGTGGGTTCAGGAGGGTAATACGGAACGCCGTGCTGGATCCCAACGGCCTCGTATCACTAGCAGTCAAGATGACAGGCATCTTATCCGCATGGCTGTAACGGATCGTGCAGCCACGTCTCGATCCCTGAGTCAACACATGCGGACGTTTGCAAGACAACAACCATCTGCACGAACACTTCGACGACGTTTGCAGCAGCATGCACTATTAGCTCGGAGACCATGGCTGCGGTTACCCTTGACGCTGCATCACAGACAGGAGCGCCTGCAATGGTGTACTCAACGACGAACCTGGGTGCACGAATGGCAAACGTCATTTTTTCGGATGAATTCATGTTCCGTTTACAGCATCATGATGGTCGCATCCGTGTTTGGCGACATCGCGGTGAACGCACATTGGAAGCGTGTATTCGTCATCGCCATACTGGCGTATCACCCGGCGTGATGTTGTGGGGTGCCATTAGGCTCGGTCACCTCCTGTTCGCTCTAACGGCACTTTG